>NW_014577851.1:65316-70093 GCF_000485595.1 Priapulus caudatus
GCCCGCTGCGCCGCGGGGCTGCCGAGCAGGAAGCGCGAGGCCGACGACGGCGATAGCGGGCCGCGCTGCTGGCCCTGGTAGGGGGCGCCGGCGGCGTGCGGCGAACGCTTGGGCGAGAGGGCGCCGTAGTTGCTGATCTCGTCGGTGCCGTCGAAGAGGTTCGAGTAGGAGCCGGGGTGCGGGGGGCTGGGCTCCGAGTCGCGAGACTGGCTCTGCCGGTGCTGCATCGCGATCTCATCGCCCATCGTCACGTGAGAGTTGTACATGTGCGTCGGCAGCTGAGGAAACAAATAACGACAGGTGAATTAACGACAGGTGGGTTAACGACACGTAAGATAAGGACAGGTAGATAATGAGGTACACGTAACAAAGCCCTGCGCACAAAGCTTTAATCTCGTAGATTTCGCACATCAGCGTCATCAACGATAAACGGCAAAATGCATTTCGCAAACGAGAACTCGAGTCATGTCGAATTGTAACTATCGTGAAAGCACGGGTCGCCTACCTGACTGACTGGCGACTGCAGCTCTATGGAGTTCTTATGTGGAGTGGTGATCTTCACATCATTGGCTGACACCACAGGCGGCGTCATCAGTGTTGGAATCTGTATCTTCAGCGAAGGGCTTCTATGCTGGTATTTTGCATACCTGGCCGCGGAAGTGAATAAGGTAACGGGTTAAATGGAGGTAGAGCCTGGACGTACGGGTTGATACCAGCTGCCGTCACTGAATGTAGACGCAGAGCGAGATTTCACTGATATTTCTCTCCTCTCACGCTTCTACAGGTATAATCACAACTGCCTTCACATCCATATTGATAATAAAAGCACACGTTTTAATCATTAACACGTAAGTCTATTGAATGTTAGTATGTTACGATTAGTTATGAAAGTCTTGTACACCTACCTTGGATACATGGGCCCACACAGCGCACTCGCACAATTGTTACAGCAACCTTGATTGAAAGGGTTATAGCCACCTCTAAACTTGCCCGTGACCTGTAACGCGCAGCAGTGAAAGGTAGCATATAGCATTTAGCATGATTTTTAGTTAAGGTTGGGTTTACTTGGGATACACTACATGGGATAATTAAAATTTGTGTTATCATTGAAATTATTTTAATGAAAGACACGTTACGTTGAAGAGTTCTCTTTCAAACAGCAGTGCCTAGCAAAGCCACCACTGTGTTAGGCGTGCAGTGCCGCCTGAGGAAAACTTCATAATATATAGCTATAGCTTGCTGCGGGGGAGAGGGGATGGGAGACCGAGGAAAGGTAGCAGGAAAAATAGCTGGAGGCGGTAGAAGAAAAAGGAGGCTGAGCGAGGGACAGGGGAGGCAAGGGGAAGGACGCCAGGGTATAAAGTAAGTGTTTTGCACTCTACATGCTAGGGCGCTCTCCTAATTGTAAACACAGGTCTACTGATAAAAGTTTATTAGGGAAATCTATGCTGAGATACCCCCTAACAATTTCAAATGCATATTCATCACAAAATATAACTCCTCTGGTGAGATATTGCGCATGCGCTAACACACTAACGTAGCCAGATTGTGTACTGGCTGGTATACGCAGAGGGGACCTTACATGACAGGTCTTCCTCTTATTTCTTAAATGATGTCTACTGATGGAATGTTATCATACAAATCTATGCTAGGATAACGCCTCTTCATTTTAAATGCATGATCTTTGCAAAATACGATTTCTTTCGGGAGATCGCATCGTGTTAGGCGTGCAGTGCCGTCTGAGAAAAACTTCATAATATAGCTTGCTGCGGGGGAGAGGGGATGGGAGACGGGGGAAAGGCGGCAGAAAAGATAACTGGGGCGGTAGAAGAAGGAGGCTGAGCGAGGGACAAGGGAGGCAAGGGGAAGAACGCGAGGGCATATAGTAGGTGTTTTGTACCCTACATGCTAGGGTGAACATATATAGTATTTGTATGGCGGGGGCCTAAGGCCACCTATATAGTATTGTAATAATAGAATAGTTTCTGATGGGGGCCCCAAGGCCACATTATGGCACATATATAGTATTGCATATGACGGTGGCCTAATGCTATCTATATAGTATTGTAGTATAGTGTATGCTGGCGGCCCACCAAGGCCACATATATAGTATTGTGTATGAAGGGGTCCTAAGGCCTCCTATATAGTAGTGTGTGGTAAGCCTTTGTTGTAAGCTATACGCCTCCAGAAAAAAAAGTTAGGCTGCATCATATGCACAGGTGTAATTTGCGCCAGCGCGGGGCCCTAGGCCCCCGGTGACTTAAGGCCACACTTGGATGTGGATATCTGTCGCCTGCCACACGCACACACGCTGCGCGCGCATACGCCGCACGCACGCACGGCACGAACACACACACACAACACACATCGCTTCAAAATGAAAGCTTCGGGAAGAAACTCAAACAGGTACTAGATGTGTTCACCTTTTTTCTTCACCATTTCACACCTTTATTGGTCATATTATACATTACATCCGCGTGGTTTGAAAACATAATAATAATAATAATAATAATATTATATATATTCCATTTTATATACACGTATGGGCCGCAGGACAGCCGCAGACTGTACGCTGGATGCGAGTACAGCCACGCGCGCACGAACGCATGCACGCCGACGCCGCACGCACGCGCATGCCGACGCCGGACGCATGCACGCATAAACAGCACTGCACACTTTAGCGCTAGCTGGAGAAACCGAACCTCGGAGGACCGCGCACATGCACACAGACACCATGCTAGCAGACACACACACACACGCACGCACACACACACACACGCACACACGCACACACGCACGCACGCACGCACACTAGACACGAACACAAGCCAGCAAGAAAGTACATACATCTACTGTACAAGCTAAACTTGATCTCAACGAACGTACGCGCTCTAAATCAGAAAGTCCGAGTGCAGAGATTCGAAAATTCTATAACTATGTCATACAGGCATGCGTGCCGCACATACGCGCGCACACGCACACGCACGCGTGCACGCACATTCAATGACCTTCGGGAACCTTAAAACGTAAAGTTTGGAAAAAGGCAAGAAAGTATGGAACTTAAAATCACGATCAAAACCACTCTGCTTCATACCATTGCCTCGCTACATCAAATCCTCCAACTTAACGAGAGACACGGTTGTAAAGAATATCAAAATGCTCACGAGCCACGCAAACATGATTCGGCATAAGCAAGACAACACGTTTCATCGAACGATCATGTAAAACAGTTCATCAGCTCGTCGTAAAAAATAAAAACGAAAATCTCACGTACGATTCGGCACAAAATCGACACGAACGTACACGAACGCACGCACGCACGCACACGTTAAACTGTACGATACATTGAGAAATGCGTGTGCGACGAAAAATAAGATTGGGTCACAACCAGACCTCACGATGGCCACTTGAATTTTACTCAAAATGTATAAACAGTGACCGTTTCGTTTATTACACTACTATTAATATTAATAGTGGAATCCATCTCGCTCCGTGAAAACACGTTCACGAAACATTCCCTCGACGGCAGTTGCCTTAAATGAGAACGCTAAAACCACTCACGTTGACTCCTGCCCCTTCAAAATAATTCACTGACACATTTTAGCGTGTGTACTTCAGTGACCCAGCAAAAACAATGCGGCTACGCCCACTACACCGCGCGGTAATGTATCAAAAACATCAAATGGCACGTACACCTAAAATATACGTCACGAAATAAAAAATAAAATAAAACACAAGACGACGAAATGACAGAAACGGAAAGAAAAACAAAGCAATATCTTAATAAATACGAGGGGACCAAGCCTGCCCAATACACACACACATACCACACAACACACGGACATGCACGCACGCACGTACACACGCATGCACACACGCATACACAACCTGCGCCGTCTACAGAAACAAACACAAACCAATTCCACACGTCATAAGCGTCACTTCATCACAGACTGCAACAGCTGCAGTCAGTCTCCTTCCTACAGGTGGCGCCGGTGTGGCGCTCCTTGAGGGCGCCACCACTTCTATGTCTACCGCTACTCCGAATCGCTCCCAGCAACTATTCACAGCGCCACCTATGTGCAGGAACTTTAGGGTTATCACATCGGGGGGTAGGTGGCGCTAGTGTCAACTCTGCAGCGCCAGTATTGTGCACTCTGTAGCGGGGCTTTGCGGCGACGCTCACTGCTCGGACGAATGCGGCGTAAGTTTGTGTCCCTGCGCTGTCGCAGAGCCCGCGTCAGGGTGTCACCATCGGTCACGGGTCACAATGTCACCATCGGTCACGCGTCACGATGTCACCATCTATCATTCATTGCTGCGTCACCATCGGTCACGCGTCACGACGTCACCATCTATCATTCATTGCCGCGTCACCATCAGTCACGCGTAACCGCGTGACCATTGGTCACGCGTCACGATGTCACCATCGGTCACGCGTCATGACGTCACCATCTATCATTCATTGCCGCGTCACCGCGTCACCATCGGTCACGCGTCATGACGTCACCATCTATCATTCATTGCCGCGTCACCGCGTCACCATCGGTCACGCGTCATGACGTCACCATCTATCATTCATTGCCGCGTCACCGCGTCACCATCTATCATTCATTGCCGCGTCACCATCGGTCACGCGTCACAACGTCACCATCTATCATTCATTGCCGCGTCACCGCGTCACCATAGGTCACGCGTCACAACGTCACCATCTATCATTCATTGCCGCGTCACCGCGTCACCATAGGTCACGCGTCACCGCGTCAGGGTGTCACCA
>NW_014577851.1:74569-78169 GCF_000485595.1 Priapulus caudatus
TCTCTCTCTCTCTCTCTCTCGTTGTTCTCTCTCTCTCTCTCTCTGTTGTTCTCTCTCTCTCTCTCTCTCTCCTCTCTCTGTCTTCGGTCTCTCTCTCTCTCTCTCTCTCTCTCTCACTCTCTCTCTGTCACATTCTCTCTCTGTTTGTCTCATTCTCTCTCTGTTTGTCTCATTCTCTCTCTGTTTGTCTATCTCTCTCTTCTCTCTTTTTCTCTCTCCCCTCTCAGTATAAATACTAATAATCAATCTACAGCGACGCTGCAGTGAGAGCAGCGTGGCGGCCGGTAGAACTGACACGTCGTTACACACACTCAAGCACACACGCACGCACGCACGCACGCACGCACGCACGCACGCACGCACGCACACACGCACACGCATGCACGCATACTCACCTCTATGCAAGTGTTACAGACACTGCAGTGAGAGCAGCGCGGCGGCCGGTAGAACTGACACGTCGTTACATGCATGCACGCACGCACGCACGCATGCACGCACGCACATACTCACCTCTATGCAGGTGTTACAGACGCTGCAGTGAGAGCAGCGCGGCGGCCGGTAGAACTGACACGTCGTGCACCACTTCATGCGCACCGTGATGCCGTTGATCTCCACGTTCTTGTAGAGCGGCGCGCGAAAGTCATCGTCCTTATCCTCATTCTCCGCTGTAACACGGGAGGCAGGGAGGAGCGTGAGAGCCATTCCCTAGGGCGTCATTTGTTAATATAGGTCGGGGAGAGAAGTCAGAGCCAAGTCAAAGGTTTTTAGAGCTTCAGTTGTCAATGTAGGAGGCAGGGAGGAAGGTTAGAGCCATTCCGTATGGCTTCGGTGCTTCACATCGCAATATAGAAGATGAGGAGGAGGTTAAAGCCAGGATGAACGTCTTCAGAGCTTCTCTTGTCAATGTAGGAGGCAGGGAGGAGGGTGCGAGCCATGCTGTAGAGGTTAAGGGCTTCCGTTTTGAATGTAGAAGGAAGTGAGAGAGGAGTTAGAGCAGCGTCGCAGGTCTTCAGATCTTGTTTTCAGTGGACGAGGTGAAGGAGTCTGGGCTGCAGCTTAGGGTTCAGGGCTTCAGTTTACGATGAAGGAAGTGAAGGAGTCTGCGCTACAGCATAGGAAGTCAGTACTCATCAGAGTTCATGATTATCGGGCGATGCAATGAGGCAGGGACGTGATTCAGCTGTATCGTACAGTTTCGGGGCTTCTGCTCGTGACACATACATAGCCTATAGCAAGCAATTAATGTCAGGAACACTAATATCAAATCGTCCAGGTTTTTTGGATTTTTAACTAGTTGAGAAACAATCTTATCAGGTAAGAATTTGACGATACGTTTAGTCCCGTTAGTTCTTACTTTTAGTGTAAAAAAATGGCAACAAAATTTTAATTTTTACCTAGAAAATTCGTGACGTAGTCAATTTAAGGGTTTCATTTTATGATCAGTTACCAATGCAACAAGTGCAGGAAAAGGCAGGGCATGGTGTACACTTGGTAACCGATGTAAAAGGTGCAGGGATGCGAGTGGGAGGTGCAGCATAGGGCTTCCAGGCTTCAGTTTATACTCGGTTACCAATGCAATGAATGCAGGAGGCGGGAAGAAGTCAGGGTCTCCATCTGACCGACGACGTGATCCCGGGTATCCCGACAGCCCGACCCCTGCCCTCTCACCTTTCGGGATCACTCCCGGATCCATGAACGTGGCGATCGCAAAGCACATGATCACAAAGAAGTTGAGTGCTCCCTGTCCGATGAGGATGGCAAAATGCACCTTCTTCAGCAGGTACCAGCCCCTGCAAGACGAGGAGAAGCCAACGCTAGCTCAGACCGGAACATCCACCGCACGCACCAGGGTGACCAAGATACATAAGAGGCGAGAGTCTGCGACGTCTCCACACCACGGCGAGCTACCCACCAACACGCCGCCCACAGAATCCACGCGATCTCTACCGATATCAGAGGTTAATAATGACAAATTTGTCATTAAAAAATTATTATTATTGTCATTATTAACCCCTGCCGAGAGACGGAAGCAGTTGGCATGCCCTCGGAGATAAGTGTCGATGAGCGAGCGCGCGCGCACAGGGGGAGAGAGTCGAGAGTCGAGTCACGTCGCGCGCGGTCATCCCGCAAAAGCCTCCCTCAAACGTTTAACTTGATATCGGAGCGAGCGTGAAGAGACTGCGGCGGGCTCGCGCGGACGCACCGTCCATCCTCAAACGTTTAATCTTCTAATGAAGCCGCCACTCGCACACACGCACGCTGCGCGGGGGCCTGCTATGAAACATCTGTTGCCACGGCAGCCGCGCTCTCGTGCCATGGCGCGTGAGCGTGGAAGTGGGTCGGTGCGTGATTGCTTCTGACGGACGTGACGAGGCATTTTTCTCTCTCTCTCTCTCTCTCGCTCTTGTTTTCTCTCTCTGTCTTGTTTTCTCTCTCTGTCTCTCACTCTCTCTCTTGCTCTCTCTTTCCTACTCTCTCGCTCACACTCTTTCTCTCTTTCTCGCTCGCTCTTGCTTTCGCTCTCTCTCTCTCTCGTCTCTGCTCTCTCTCTCTCTCTCGTCGTCTCTCCTCTCTCTGCGCGCAGGCGCTGTCCTCTTTGTCTCTCACTCCTCCTCTGTCTTTCTCTCTCTCGCTCGCACTCTTTCCTCTCTCTCTCTCTCTATCCCCCTTCTCGCTCCTACGTGCTGCTGCGCTGCTGCTGCTATCTACGGCTGCTAACTGCTGCTGCTGCCTGCGCTAGCTGCTGCCACTGCTGCCCTGCTGCTACTGCGCGCGACGCTGCTGCTGTTTGCTGCTGCTACTGCTGCTGCTGGGCTACGGCTACTGCAGCTGCCCGGCGCTGCTGGCTAAAACTGCTGCCAGTGCTACTGCTGCCTGCGGGTTGTCTGCTACTGCTGCTGGCTGCTACTACTGCTGCTGCTAGCGTGCTACTGCTATCCGGCTGGCTGTCGCACTAAGCTGCTGCTAACTTTGCTGCCAGTGCTACTGCTGCTTGTTTGCGCTGCTAGACTGCTGCTGCTGCTACTGCTGCTGCTGCTGCTGCTACTGCTACTGCTGCGCCGGCACTGCTGCTGCTACTGCTGGCCAGTGAACTGCTGCTGGCGGCTGTACTGCTGCTGGCTGCTACTACTGCTGCTACTCTGCTGCTGTCTGTGCTGCTGCTTCTGCTGCTCTGGCTGCTACACGACCACTATACTATACTGCCACAATACTTCGAAGACACTATACACAAGGGTCCGTCGAGAACTGCATTGCATACAACCCCGCTTACTGTCAAGACTACTAACAACCGACCACGGGGCGATTTCGAAAAAAATATTGCGAGACGGTGCTGAAAATAAGCGCAACTGCAAAATTGTCTTCATTTGGCGAGAAACGTGCGTCGCTAAGTGTTACGCGCGGCACAGGACTAGCACTGTCGATGACATGGATTCGCGAATCCTGCCGAGAGACGTCCTCTCCGAGGAAGCATCTCACCATCGTAGTGGGCGGCTGCTCGCCTGTCGCTCCCAGCAATTTCATTTCCGTCTCTCCTCTCGATCTCTCTCTCTTCTCTCTATCTCTCTCTCTCTCTCTCTCTCTCTCTCTCTCTCTCTCTCT
>NW_014577851.1:80056-112306 GCF_000485595.1 Priapulus caudatus
TCTCTCTCTCTCTCTCTCTCTCTCTCTCTCTCTCTCTCTCTCTCTGAAGAAGAAGAGGAGAATCCAGAAACGTTAACCACGCACACGCACGCGCGTGCACACACACACATACACGCACGCACACACACACACACACACTCACACACGCACGCACGCACGCACGCACGCACGCACACGCACGCACGCGCACGCGCACGCATGCGATTCACGAAATCCCATTAGCAGACATGATCACTCTCACTCGTCCATGTGGAGCTTCGGGTTTTCGCACACGCGAGCGAGGTGATTAACTGATTACCCTAATTTATTAATTTCGCTAAACGCAATTAAAACGTTTCGCGGATAAGAGACGCGCCGCAGCATGACGGATGCAACCGCCGTGCCACGAATACATAGAAGCCATGAGCGGGGGGAGGGGGGGGATCCACACATCCAGCTCTCCCTCGCGTACGCAGCCACTGCGATCGTTCCACCGCTCGTGACTCGTTGTCAGCGGTTACGCGGCGCCGCGTGAGACCTACGTGAGAGGTCCCTCGCTCGCTCACCAGGACAAGCTCCCGCCAGCACCACGCGAGGATTCATCGACGAAAATGTGACATAGGAGGCGATGCTCGCGTTGCGGCGTCGGATGCTGCGTGCGCGCGCACGTCAAGGATGCTAAAGCCACGCCCGAGTGCACTCCGTCGCCGCAGCGATGGGATGAGGAGGCTGAGACAGAAGGCATCCCTCAGGCTACACACTCCATCCTCCTCCTCCTCCTCCTCCTCTCACATCTCACAGCTGGCAGGACAAGGAGGCTGATACACACTCCATCCTCCTCCTCCTCCTCCTCTCACATCTCACAGCTGGCAGGACAAGGAGGCTGAGACAGAAGGCATCCCTCAGGCTACACACTCTATCTTCCTCTTCTTCCTCCTCCTCCTCCTCCTCCTCCTCCTCCTCCTCTCACATCTCACAGCTGGCGGGATGAGGAAGCTGAGGCAGAAGGCATCCCTCAGGCTACACACTCTCTCCTCCTCCTCCTCCTCTCCTGTCCTCTCCTCTCACATCTCACATCTCACAGCAGGCAGGCGGTGGATAAACACACACGGATCATCGGGGAGCCGTAATCAAAGTGCACAGGGTTCCCACTTATTGGCATCGACAAATGAAAACATTTATACCAATTTATGATGACTATGATTCGACTCATTGCTGCAGCCTTCGTTTTGGAGTCTGAGTCTATCCGATATGTACAAAATAAAACTATTTTAGCATCGTTATAACATCCCATATTTATCTTTTACGGTTCGATTACTGTATGGCTGCCTCTATCTTGGTTATTCTTCTCGAGAAGTTACAATACACGTGACACATACATCCAGTATTTCTGACGAGGATAAATAGTTGTAAAAAAACTTCTTAATCGTTACTTGAAACTTTCTAGATTCATTTTAAGTTTGGAAATACAATTTGCATTGATGGCACTGTACGTAACGATAAAATCTAACAGAAAAATATATATATTATATAATTTACGATGCATAGTAGCACGTGACCTAATCATGAGAGTGATCCAACTTATGTTAATTTTCGTATGGAGACTTTTTCTAAGTAGACATCTTTTTTATTGGGCTATCCCCCAGTGACTGGGCATGCACATTAAAATCTTAAATTGCTACCTGAAGTCAGGCAGCCCTATGTGAAACAGTGAAACCATCTGCCCCATCAACCAAAACCCTGACCTGGTTTTCCACTAGTGTTATCAATCGGTTGTAATTTCGTAATCGATCATCGGTTGAACCCAAGTAATCGATGATCGGTTACAATCGGTTACTCGGGGTGTTGAATGCCTGCGTGTGCGTAACGTCGTGTGCATGTACGTGTGTGCATGTATGTGCTTGTTTAGCCCTGTTTACTGTTTGTTTTGCACTGTTTACTACTGTGTGTATAATACTATAATGCATGTATGTTAATAAAGGATAACTGGTATAGTAGCGATGATATCTCTGATTCTCATCACTTTTCCAAGTTTTACATTTATTTCGATTTTTTTTCTTTCGATGAAATCGATTATGGATTTTGATAACCAAGCGCTTGGTTCGAGCCACTGTTCAACCGATGATCGAGTATAATCGATGATCGTGACATCACTATTTTCCACGCTGCCCGAAATTTCGAACCCTTTACGGAAATGACAAAAACCGACGAAAAAGACCCCAGCTAAAATGTCTACAGGCAATAAAGAGGTAACCCCTCAGCCAGCCTTGCTGCGTGCGAGTAAACACCTCACGGGAACCTCCCCCCCCCCGCCCCACGCGTATAGCAGTAGCAGCTAGCGACCACTAAGACATGCACGCTGCCGGCTCGGTTGCTAGGATACCGAATCGGCTACCAATGGCTTTCCGACGCTTTCAGCATCTGATCACGACGCGGTAATCGACTGTGTGAGATATTCAGCAGCAGCAGCAGCAGCGGCTGCGGGACTACCGGAGCCCACAAAAAAGGTTAACAGGAATATGCAATCAGTAAATAACATGGCTAGCGGAAAGCGCGTGGCGTGCAGGCCTTGCGAGCAGCAGCTGTACTGCCTCGACACTCACTCCTTACTCCTTATATTAGCTGGTGCGTGCGCCAGAGCGCGTGTGCGTACGTGCGTCTATGCGTATGTGTCAAGCATACATGCATGCGTGTATGCGTGCATGCGTGCATGCGTGTTTCTACGTTATGTACGCGTGCGTATGTGCGCGTGATGTCTGTGCGAGTGCGTATGTTATGAATGCGTGTACATGCGTGCATGCGTGTTTCTATGTTATCAGGAGTTAATAATGAACATTAACATAATAAACATAATTGTCATTATTAACTCCTGATGTTATGTATGCGTGCGTGTATGTGACGTCTGTTTGAGCGCATGTGCGTGCGTGCGTGCGTGCGTGCGTGTATAGCTCCACTCTTAGTCTTACGCACACGAGTTTCGCGTGCAATCCTTCCAGCAGCCCAATCATCGAGGCAGCTCACTCACTCACTCACTCACTCACTCACTCACTCACTGCGCGTATCTATGTCATTGCTACGGGAGTACGATTCAACGATGACTTATGAAGCCAGTCTAGGCAGCAGCGGCACATGCGCACGCGTACTCCGCACACGCTCGATGCACGAGAAGCCATCACCAGCAGTGATGATGATAATTGGGTTGCTGCGCTGTCGTCGGCCTGATGATGATGATGATGATGATGATGATGATGATGATGATGATGATGACGATGGTGGTGGTGGTGGTGGCGATGATGGCGATGATGGTGTTGGTGGTGGCGGCGGTGGTGGCAGTGATAGTGGTAGTGATGATGGTGATGATGATGAAGATAATGATGACCAGTGTTGGTTGTGATGGCAATGATGATCACGGACCAGGTGGCGGTGGTGTTGGTGGTGGTGGCAGTGATAGTGGTGGTGATGATGGTGATGATGGTGATGATGATGGTGGTGGTGGTGGCAGTGATGATGGTGATGATGATGATGATGGTGGTGGTGGTAGTGTTGAGCCTTTCACTATAACTCCGGTGCTGTCACGGCCATCAGCGATGCGGATAACACGCGCCTCTCTAACACGCCAATCAACCTGCACGTGCGTGCGTGCGTGCGTGCGTGCGTGCGTGCACGTACAGTACGTTCTTCTTCTTCTTCTTCTTCTTCTTCTTCTCCTCCCTTCTCCTACCTCGGGGGTGACACGACACTCACTATACTATACGCAGCGTCCTGCGTCACGCCGCACTACACGCAGCGTCCTGCGTCACTGCACGCCTGCGTCCTGCGTCACTGCAGTGTACCGCCGTAAACCTCCCTATACGCCACCGTTGCCGTGGTATCGTTTGACGCCGTGGTCGCGGGCGTGTGAGATGACAGGTCGATCGAGCTGCGAGGCTCCGGCGGCAGCGGGGGACGCGAGGTGAGCACGGTATATGACAGCGAGCTCGTGATCGAGACAAACAGATGCATCATCTCCACTATCACTCACTCGCACACGCTTTCAGTTTCTTCTCCTCACGCAGCCCTCCCCCCCCCGCACCCTGATACTCACTCTCCACACCTCCCGGTGACTCTCAATGAGGTTTAGGTTCGTTCTCACAGAAGGCAGGAGGCCAGACAGTATGCGCTGCCTGGGGAGTAGGAGGGAGGAGAGGAGAAGGGAGAGCGGGAGGAGGAGGGAAAGCGGGCTAGACAGTCTGCGCTGCCTGGGGAGGAGGAGGGAGGGGAGGAGGAAGAGGAGCGGGAGGAGGAGGGAGAGCGGGGTAGACAGTCTGCGCTGCCTGGGGAGAGGGAGAAGGAGGGAGGACAGGGAGAGAGGAGGGGCGGGCTTCTAGATCGGTTCTGTGCATTAGCGACGGTGCTGCTCCGCCCGTCTTCGTTTCTACGGCCGTCTGCGTGCGTCGCGCGAATGGTAGCAGCGTGCCAATTTCAATTCTGCCGTGCGCGCGCAAATCACAACAACACCGAGCAAAGCACCGTGTACGACGTATTTCAGCGGTAGACGAAGACGTGACCAACACGAGCGCAGACGCAGACGTGACCAACACGAGCGCAGACGCCCGAAAAAATCAGACAGACACACGTACACGCACGCACGCGCATGCAAGTCCATATATATAGACATTTTCACATACGACCACACACGCGCAGCGCACCACCACACACACACAAACAGACAACACACACACACACACACACAACACACACACACACACCACACACGACACACACACAACACACACACAAAACACACACACACCAACATACACGCACGCACGCAGCGCACGCGCACGACACGGCACACACTCAGCGCGACGCAGCAACGCAGTCCGAACAACACACCACACACACCACACACAACCACACACACACGCACACACACGTACGGAATGCAGCGAACGTTAAGCACACACAGTCACACCGCATGCGACACTAGCCTAATACATGACATCAAGAGCTCAATAATACACTGTAGTGTAAATTGGGTAATAAAAAGGTATTATTAGGCTCTTGATGCTATATCAAGAGTAGATAATAACACATGTGTTATTATCATACTCATGCCATATGCAAATACAACTCGCACATAATACGACGCGCACATGCACACAGGGGCACGCACACCAAACCCGCGCACCGGAACGCACGCACCACGCACATGAATACACACGGAAGTACGACAGAACCAGTAGCAGCGCATCGCCATGCTGTATAAAATACTATACACATCACACGCACGCCGACAGCTGCGCGCGCGCACACACAACAAACACACACACACACACCACAACACACCACAACACACACAACACACCACACACACAAACACACACACCACACACACACAACACACACACAAACACCACAGCACACACCACACACACACACTACACACACAAACACACACACACCAAACACACACACACACACACACAACACACACACATACACACACACAGTGACACAACACACAGGCACTTGAAGCATGTCAACTGTAGCGCACGGGCGCCCCATTGCAAGCGTAACACTAACAACACATATATTAAGAGTTATATATATATTCTTCTATATATTCTATATATATTCTTCTTATACACTCTTAAATATATGTGTTAGTGTACGCGCAATGGCGGCGCCGTGGCGCGTACAGTATGATATGCAATTCGAAATGCTGTACACACCACAGTATTTGTCGATATCACTCGTAACATATATGCGGGAAGATGCGTAACACGGTTACGCGCGGGACGCTGCGGATGACATTTTTACAACGTTACCACGGACGACCGGGCGAAATCTTGCTGCAGGCTCTCTCACTCTGACACTCACGCGCACACACCGTGGAAACAAAAAAAGCGAAAGAATCCATAAACATTACCGTGTGACGATGTTTGCTGTAACGTGGTCATCGTTGTGTCTGCGTCCGTGAGATCATGGTCAGCATCATCATCATCATCATCATCATCATTAGCAACAGCAGCAGCATCACTGACGTACATCGTGACTTCCTGCCACCCGATAGCATTACATGTCTGCACTAATGCCGGCAGCTGAGCTCCCTCGCAAGCACGGAGCTCAAGCAGCGAATATATATTATATAATATAATATGAATAATATATAACATATAAATAATAACTATATAATCATCAGGAGATATTATATATATATATAATATAGTATATAAATATAGCAAATATATTTTCCTGGCATTATTCCGATAAAGGCAAACGTCTTGACGCGGCCGAGTCGCAGAAGCATACTATCGCCGCTCATTAGTGTTATGCGCGCTATGAAACCTAGTGGTAACGATTATCAGCCCGGATAGTCATATCAACGGCGAAACCAGGAGAAGGCACGCGAAGAAAATCCGCAGCGAAGATGAGAAGCAGACGACCGGTGAAACGCGGAATGAAATGAATGCTACAAAGCGCAGCCCTAGCAGAGCGAACCGCGCTACCCGACTACCTTAATCACGTACAAGTTTCCCCATCGGCAACGCCCCGGTGCGAGTTCAAAAACAGCAGCGCGGAATCAAAAACTGTAAGAAATGTGCTAGACAACGCCTCGACACTCGCTTGCATGCATACCCCATCCCCCGATGGCACAAAGCAACCGAGGTACGGCGACGGAGAAAATGAAAATGTCAAAAAACGAATAATATCGAACAATCGGCCTAACGAAATCCCAGGAGGATGTGAAACTGATGGGTGCATAAATAATCACCGTGCATACCATCCGGCACTGATCAATCAGCTGACGCACTGCCTGCCAGAATTTCCGTGTTAGCCCAGAATCACTCTACCCCCATTTGACGGCCTAATCTTGGATGAGACGGCATGAAATGTTGATAGAAGATGGCATGCAGGGCGAAAAAAGTGGACCCAATTTTATTATTTTTATTAATTAACCATTGTTCATTGCAACAGTGCAGCTGCTTATAACGAATATAAATATATCAGATTCCTGTTATTTTGTACGGCATTTAGACTAAATTTCCGTACCATTCTTAAGTAGGGCCCTCCCCCTGTTAGGGTGCTTCGGCAGAAGAGCCGACAGCATCCTCGCTTCGCTCAGATGCGTGAGACTCCCATGAATATTTTCCCTGGCTAACAGTAAACACCCTGCTCCCGATGGCTGCCTGATCGATACATGCATGCACTTGCTACTCGGATCTGCAATTAATTAGTATAATTGTGCAGGATCGAATCACTTTAACAAGCGTTTTTGCCGAAGTCGACCTTGAGAATTCGCTCAGAATTACCCCTGAGCAATCACACTCCATTTTTGTTGAAGGCCTGGCGTGGTGCGCAACGTCAGTGCGCATGTCACGTGTGTGCAAGTATGTGCCTCTTTAGCCTGTTTACGTTTGTGTTGCCCACTATTTACTACTGGGTGTTAATACATGTATTGATATAAATAAAAGCGTCATAAACTTGATACTATAGTAGCGATAGATATCTCTGATTTCGATCACTTTTCCAAAGTTTCTTGTTCAAAAGTTAAAAAGAAAAATAATATCGAATGAAATGATTATTGGATTTATAAACCAAGCGCCATTGGTTCGAAAGCCAACTTAACGTATCAAACCGAATGATCGTGACATCACTGATTGATTTAAAGCTACACCACAATATAAATAGATAGTTTGTATGAAAAAATTACGAACTGAAGTCGATGAACTATATTTAACGCCCACAAGATCAAGACATAATTCTCACACTGCAACCGAGACGCGGAGAATCGTTCGGCAGCGTATGCAAAACCTTGAAAACAAGAGAACAAATGCCATACGTACATTTGTAAATGTATGTTTGTGTTTTATTTAGCGGTAAGATAATTAATGCATATTTGACGTGTTTTTCAAGAAAAGCACACATTTTATTCATTATTATAAAATATAATATCACTATAATTGTAATTCGTAGTGTAAATGTGTTATTTTCAACTTAATATTAAAGTTAAGGGAGGGTCTAGGATCTCTTAAGTTAAGAGAAAAGTTACGAGAATTTTTAATTCTTTTAATTTTACGAAGTTTCTGTCAATGCTCTAAGGGAAAAAGTTAATGTTAAGGTTAATGGACTAATTTGTTTCTGACAATGGGCCCCTGGGGTAGATATTAACTTTTGAACAAGGGAGTCCAACGGACTCCCTGCCCTCAAAAATCTGTGCTTATTTTGAAGATTCATGCGGTTGCACGTCTGCCAAATTTTCTTTGCACATTTGCTGAAAAAATACGGTAATTCCATGAGGCCGTGCTCTGGAATGAACGAGTTAGTATGGCAGAATTTTCAGGGAGTCACACGGACTCCTGCATATATGTCAAATCAGGGAGTCCGGCAGTAAATCAGGGAGTATTTGACTCCAGACTCCCGTTAATTTTGCACCCTGAAACACGTATGTTAACGTGTGAACGTGTGAACATACATAAACGAATACATGTGTACAACATGTAAGCATGAAACAACATGTGTGAAGCCACAAGTTCTCTCATTCGGCTCTTCTATTATATATATAGAACATTAACACGAGTTAAACACCACAGAATATAAATCAGAACGGTTCCAGTGTTTGACATTCGCACCGGCTGGTGAACATAGAGCGTATATATATACCTATTGTTCCCTAATGCATCACGCATGTACCACTGAAGTGTCACAACGTGCATTAAAAATGTAAAGCAAAATAACTGACTTGAATTTCAACAGCAGGAAAATGCATCAAATCTGCAGAACAATACCTCTTTTTACGGCGCACATTTTAATCGAAATTAATGTGGATGCTAATTAAAACGGATTTGAGTCAGTTATCGTCACCCATGCACAGTTGCGTGAAAATACAGCCGATTACGGTAGAATTAAATTTTGCGTATTAATTCATTATTTTAAACTTACTGTAGACTGTAGACAACCAATTTCTCTAATTTAGGAAAATTGAATAGAGGTATTGTACAAAGGCATGACCACCTAATGAAACTAATACTGCCACCTCTGCGTAAACAAATGCGCACACACGCACACGCACATGAACACGCACACGCGCACCCACGCACACACTCATGCAGGCATACACGCACACAAACACACACGCACGATAGCAATTTATTTTCGGCATTATTCCGATAAAAGTCAACCGCTTGACGCGGCGAGTCGCAGATACTATCGCCGTCTTTTAGTTTTAGCGCGCTATGAAACTATGGTAACGGATTATAGCGGACTAGTCAATCAACGCGAAACCAGGGAGAAGGAGCGAAGCCGAGCGGAAATGAGAGCGACGCGTGAAACGCGGAAATGAAATTATGTACAAAGCGGCAGCAGCAGAGGCGACCGCGCTACCCGACTACCTCTCACGTCATTTCCCCCAGCGCGCCCCGCGTGGAGTTCAAAAACAGCAGCCCGGTGTGCCTAGCAACAGCCTCCGACACTCGCTTGCATGCATCCCCATCCCCCGATGGCACGCACGAGTACGGCGCGGAGAATGAAAATCAACGAATAATATCGAAACAAATCGGTGTGACTGATGGCGTGCCATAAATAATCACCGTGCATCCATCCGCACTGATCATCGCTGCCGCACTGCCTCCAGAATTTCCGTGTGTTAGCCAGAGACACGTCTACCCCTCCTTTGGACGGCCTATTCTTGGATGAGACGGATGAAATTTGATAGAGATGGCATGAGGGCGGCCCAATTTTATATATTATATTATACACCTTGTTATTGACAACAGTGCAGCTGCTTATACGAATATAAAATCATATCAGATTCCTGTCTTTTTGGCATTTCAGACTAAATTTCCTCCATTTTAAGGTAAGGCCCTCCCCCTTAGGGTGCTTCGCGCCCGAAGCATCCTCGCTTCGCTCAGATGGTGAGACTCCCTGAATATTTTCCCTGGCTAACAGTAACACCCTGCTCCCGATGCTGCCTGATACATACATGCATGCACTTGCTACTCGGATGGCAATTTAATTAGTATTAATTTGCATGGCATCGATCACTTTAACAAGCGTTTTGCCGAAGTGACCTTGAGAATTGCTCGAGAATTACCCGAGCAATCACACTCCCATTTTTGTTGAATGCCTGCGTGTGCGCAACGTCGTGCGCATGTACGTGTGTGCATGTATGTGCCTCTTTAGCCCTGTTTACTGTTTGTTTTGCACTATTTACTACTGTGTGTATAATACATGTATGTTAATAAAGGATAACTTGTATAGTAGCGATGATATCTCTGATTCTCATCACTTTTCCAAGTTTTCTTGTTCAAGTTAAAAAAATAATAATAATCCGATGAAATTGATTATGGATTTTCATAACCAAGCGCTTGGTTCGAGCCACTGTTCAACCGATGATCGTGACATCACTAATGATGGCTAACCACATATAAATAATATTTGATGAAAAATTACGTGGTCATGAATTTATTCTGCACAACAAGACAAATTCTCACACTGCAACGCGAGACGCGAGAATCGTGGCAAGCGTTGCAAACCTTTAAAACAAGAGAACAAATGCCATACGTCATTTGTAAATGTATTGTTTTGTTTTATTAGCGGTAGACTAGCCATACCCGTCCAAGTAATTAATCAGAATATTATTTCAGTACAGTGTTTGTTGCAAAGAAAAGCACACATTTTATCTCATTATTATAAAAATATAATATCACTATAATTGTAATTCGAGTGTAAATGTGTTATTTTCAACTTAATATTAAAGTTAAGGGAGGGTCTAGGATCTCTCTTAAGTTAAAAGAAAAGTTACGAGAAATTTTTAATTCTTTTAATTTACGAAAGTTTCTGTCATGCTCAAGGGAAAAAGTTAATGTTAAGGTTAAATGGACTAATTTGTTTCTGACAATGGGCCCCTGGGGGTAGATATTAACTTTGAACAAGGGAGTCCAACGGACTGCCTGCCCTCAAAATCTGTGCTTATTTTGAAGATTCATGCGGTTGCAGCGTCTGCCAAATTTTCTTTGCACATTGGCTGAAAAAATACGGTAATTCCCATGAGGCCGTGCTCTGGAATGAACGAGTTAGTATGGCAGAATTTTCAGGGAGTCACACGGACTCCTGCATATATGCAAATCAGGGAGTCCGGCAGTAAATCAGGGAGTATTTGACTCCAGACTCCGTTAATTTTGGCACCCTGAAACCACCGTAATGTTAACGTGTGAACGTGTGAACATACATAAACGAATACATGTGTACAACATGTAAGCATGAAACAACATGTGTGAAGCCCACAAAGTCTTCTCTCATCTCGCGCCCGTGCTTGGCTAGTTATAGACGTATCGAATGAGCGAAACCATCTAAACCACGAGTTCAGAAGACACCGAAGCACAGATAATATCTAATTGCAGAACGGTTCGAAGGGCGTTTGGATAACCACTATTCGGACACACAGGCCTGCGCCTCGCAAACGGACGATAAGAGAGCGGTATAGATAAATAGACGCTAGAGTGTGTGGTGTTATACCCTAAATAGCATCAACGCATGTAGCGCAGCTGAAGGTGTCACAACGTGCATTAAAAATGTAAAGGACAAAAATAACTGACTTGAATTTCAACAGGCAGAGAAAAGTGCATCAAAGATACCATAGGCAGACAATACCCAGAACGGTTCCACAGGCTGGTTTCCGGAGTTCTTATAGGGACTCTTTTTAGCGGCGCACATTTTAATCGAAATTAATCGTTGGATGCTATAAAAACGGATTTCTGAGTCATGTTATCGTCACGCACTGCGCAAGTTGGCGCTGCGACAATGACAGGGAGCCGATTACGGTAGAGATTAATTTTTGCGTATGTAATGTGCAGTTATGTTTATAACTTACCTGTAGACTGTAAGACAAGCCAATTTCTCTAATTTAGGAAAATTGGAATAGAGGTATTGTACAAAGGCATGACCACGTCTAATGAAACAATACTGCCCACCTCGGTGCGTAAACAAATGCGCAGCACACAGCACGACGGAAGGCACATGAATCTACGGCACACGCGCAATCCCGACGCAACACTCGCGCATGCAGGCATACACGCAGCACAAACACACACGCATCGGGTACAGACCGGAGAGAGAGAGAGAGAGGAGAGAGAGAAGAGAGAGAAAGAGAGAGAGAGAGATGAGAGCAGAGAGACGAGAGAGAGAGAGAGAGAGAGAGAGAGAGAGTAGAGAGGAGGCAGAGCGCCCGAGAGAGAGAGAGAGAGAGCAGAGAGAGAGAAGAGAGAGAGGGGGAGAGAGAGAGAGAGAGAGAGAGATGAGAGAGAGAGAGAGAGAGATGAGGGAGTGACACGCGCGTGTATTGATTTACTGAATGTGCATGTACATGACTGCACTATTAATGTGCATTTCATGCAACCACACGCTGGGACATATTATGCAGTTAAAATTCAGCAATAAAGTGGCTGTAGTTCTTTGCAAGCATGGTTTCCGCCACTTTTAGAATGTGCAATTTTCCATGAGAGATGAGCATGCCCAAACCAGTTTCTAAGCAGGTTGACAAAATCGCAAATTAAATTGCCATTTGCAAACACTTAACACAACCTCCAAGGCACCCGACATCAAGTTCCGTGTTTCCATCAGTGTTGCTAGCGGTACGAACGTCTGGTCTGTTCCGAAGACAATTTTCACATTACTCCTGTGCAGATGTTAATACCTCGCGGTACATTATGCTGACAGGCGGCGGCGATTTGCCTCCATTCGTATGCCGCAGCGATGCTAGATGCTGCTTATTTTCTCTCTAAATAAGCGCACACCCCTACGGACACGCAATTACTTCGACGGCCAGTAACCGGCTCACGCACGTTTTTATGGTGACCGCGCACTTGTATTAAAATGGATGACCCGGTGCCGCGTACAATCACATGAAATGCGAAACACGACTGCTCCAACCGAAATATCTAATCAACTGTTTAGGGACAGCGGATAATCGATGCAAGTTTATTGCCATGGAATAGCATGGACGTATATGCCCACTGAGAGTTGGTTTCTCGAAACGGGGTTCCACCACGCCTGCGGTCTGACTGTAGGTCAGTGAAAGCTGACATGGCCGCTGCTGTTACATCTAATCAGAATATCTTTGCATGGAGAAGAGCACTGGTAATTGATTAACTGTAATTCGTGAAACACATTACAATCATCGCACGAGTCTCTCACGATAGTGATAATGATTATTTATATATATATATATATATATATATATATATATATACATATATATGAAAATTTGATCTGATATTGAGGATACACAGCTCAGGGGAATGAAATATAATCTCAGGTGCCTACAAAGTTTATATACGCACTTATATGACTTATATATATATATATAATTATATATAAGACAATTTCAAAAAGATGGAAGCTCTTGTGTATACCTAAATGTTAATAGATTATTCTCTTTTTTTCATTATAACTGAATATCGTGCAACCTAAGACCTTTTCTACTATATATAGTCAGATAAAGGGAAAGATAGATAGATAGATAGATAGATAGATGGACGGATGGACAGACAGATAGACAGATAGACAGATAGACAGATAAATAGATATTAGGGCCATCCAATCAAATCTGAAACTCCCTTTGACTAATTTATAAAAATATTTCCTAAACGAATGGGATTTTATTCCAATCGCACATTCCTTTGCCAGTTATTATATCATAAATGATAGCTATTATTACCTAATCAGTACGACTAACTCATGACCATGTGGTTAATTCCTGGAAAAAAATTTAATTGGTTGCTGATGTGAGGTCACACAAACTAAAGAAGGTGCATTCAAAATGCCATGGTACAGTACAGTGCACACAGACAGACAGCTCTACCACCTAGGTCTAGGCTAATGCAATTCATAATTTAACAAAAACTTGCACATTGCCTAGCTGAGCCATGTGTGCATACAGTACGAGAATGCACCCAGACTCACAATAATGCATAAAGTCATAGTATTCGCACCACGACCACCTCACTGTGCAAAGGTGCAAACACTACTTGAAGCGCATTTAATGTGTGTTGGCTACTACTGCATTAACCGGCATCGCGGATTAATTTAGTATATGTGCTAAAACATATTAGCGGGGTCTCAAACTAGGATTGGGCAGGATTCTACAGTAATTCTAATCGTAACAGATGAGTCTACTCCAGGGCTCACGATCCATCAAATAATGATTGGGTGGAATAAGGTTACGGGTAAAGTTGGCATTTAGGGGTTGGGTACGAGTGATGGTGCAGTATGATGATGATACATTATATATGTACATTGGGACTCAAGTAATATGGACCAGAGGCAAACCTAGTATCATCACTCCCAGTTCTCTCGGACTCTCCTGCATCACAGAATGACAGATATCACACAATTTCAATAGTGTATGCAAATGCAAGATGACGTGTTATGCAACGAGTTATCTGTTGCTATAGTATGCTGCATAATAATAGTTTAATCAGGGGAAATACAAGTTAATTAAGCGATGCATTTTCATTTTGTATCTACATTCAGTCAGGTCAGCAAGTTACGGAAAGCCAAGTCTAAACAACGCGACTGTCACTGTCACTGTCAGTGAGCTCAAGTGAGTAACAACAACACAGATTGACCAGTACACAGTTAGTGAATAGTCTTCAAACATATACTTACGGAAAGGCGTAGTATAGCCCAGACACCGACAACAGCATCAACCACGCACACAGTGCTGGGACAAACTGTGTAGATGCCATCCTAGTTGGCAATTTTTGTGAAAAACGGCAAAATCTGACATGACATGTCTCACTAACCAACGAACGCACATACCGGGAAAACGCGCTCTAGTGAAACTAGTTCCAAAGTTTATTTAGCTTCCTCGCCAGTATTGGACGAACCCACAATTATAGCTTATAAAATAAGATCCACAACAATTTTCATCAAATATTTTCGTAACAACATTAAAATGTGTTTATTGTTTTTGTGCAGTATTTCTCCGCGGAACGATATGAAACGCGAAAATAGTAAGCAGTCACGTAAATCCAGCCGCTAATTGTGTGCAAGTCGCCAGCATTGTACATGGATGCGGCGGCTGGATTCCTGTAACATAGATCGTCCAATCAGAGCAAAGCATCATGGCGCGTGCCTTGTTTCGAAAAAGGAAAACATTGAAGTTTAAAACCCATTTACGTTTTACTTGAAGTAGCTTGTAATACTATATTTGTGTATCCATCTTATACTTCAAAATGGGCAGGAGAGGTAGAGCAGGTAAGTGGTGCATTATGAATACTATTGTGTCGTCTGGCCGCCGTAGTGCGAGGAGTAACAATACAGTATTACAGGCAATAAATACAGTAGGCAGTGACACTGAGAATGTAATCTCGTAGTCGTAATGGTTATTCTTCAAATGTTTAGGGACTTTACCGAATACGGAGAGAGACAAATTTGGCAACACAATGACTCGTGATAAAACAATGAATGTTGGTAATGTTGATCATGATGGTTGTGATTTCATTCCCCGGGGCAGGAATTCCAAGTTCAAGGGTGGAAAACAATCACGAGTATTACTAAAGTCTAGACTATATATTATACTCAAGGCTCGACACTAACTTTTTTTTTCAGTGGCCCGATCGGGCCACCAAAATCATTGATTTTCAATTTTTGGTGGCCCGAAAATAAAATTTGGTAGCCCGAAAAAAAACAAAGAAAAACATTATAAATCTTTATTTCAATCTCGTATTGTATATTATTTGAAAATTGGGCCGTCTGATGCACTTGCACAAGTCTTTAAACAAACCCCACACACTGACATTGATGATTGAGGCATACATTTGAATTATCCATTCCACGGCATCAAATTTTCACCAGAACCGCATTGTCTGGTTCGCTTGATACAATGTAATCACATGTATGCTGGCGCTTGCAAAATATGCTATGGCCTGCGCCCGCTCAGATTTTGACCTCTGGCTAGACTGGTTCGCGGCCGAACTGTTCGTCGCAGAGCGTGTACATTGTCTAGCAGAGCGTGAGGCCGGATACCAGTCTAACACAATAACGTGGCTTGTTGCAGCCGCAGTAGACGGATAAACCGTGCGCCCGTGTATGCACGCGGTAGAATGCTGCACGTGCGTACGTGTGCCCTCGCTCCGCGAATTGCTCGCTCTCTTTTGAATGAGATTAGCACGTAAGAAACAATTATTTTTATCACATAGACACTTTGAAATTTTAGTGGCCCGTTCGGGCCACCAAATTTTAACTTTTGGAAATTTTGGTGGCCCGATATCAAGTTTTGGTGGCCCCGGGCCACCGGGCCACCGCTAGTGTCGAGCCTTATAGTATTGTTAATTTAATTTCGGTAACAACAGTAAGTTAAATTAGTGTTAGCAGTAGTCTTACTACTTACTTTATAGTCGTTATGTAATTTTTACTTTTAGGAAAGAGGGCGGGTAACAAAGCGAAGGTGATTCCTCAGTCACCAAGTACAGCGTCGCCCGTGCCAAAGATAGCTAACAATAAATCTTCACTGACAATTGCACAGACGTCTCCCGTGCCACATTGCACACCATGTGATGGAAGTGGCGACCATCTACGTGCCGCAATAGACAATTGTAAAGAATCCGCCATTAATCAAGTCCCTCCTGTAAATGGGTCCAGTTTGCCCTCACTCTCTAACTGCTGTGGAGATTTGAGTAGCAATGACAGTGAGACAGGAGAGCTGGAACCTCCGGTGCTGCAGAAGAATGCAGACCTGACCAGGTTGGACGGCTGTCTCGAAAATTTGTGTAATGCAAGTAACAACGTTAAGCCTCCACCACAGCCATGCATCGGCGAAGTGCGACAAGACGACGCTGAAACGAAAGTCGAATTGACTCAAGAACAGCATCTGAAGATTGAAGTAACGGAATTTGAAGCTACAGGTACAGAACATAGTGGCAACAGAATGTCTCCGTGTTGTTATGGTATTTAGATAGTTGTTAAGAACGTTTGGTGTACTGCTGTATTTCTAAGAAAATCGGGTAGGTTATTGTAGTTCCAGTGGTGCAGGTCTATGCCTGGATGTGGAGGTCTGGGATATTGGCGAGAATGTTAAAGATTGGATACCTAACACACGGGGGCACCAATGACAGTGTACCAGTCTTGAAAACCACTGATTGTGATGCACAGGCTGCCAGGGTGCTATTATCTTAGAGGTGTGGTTGGGAGTATATAGAATAAAAGCAAACTAATTCCAGCTCGTATACTTCTTTCTAGAAAACACGTTTGCTTTGTTCGGCTAATGGCCAAACTACTCTCTTGCCTGTGCATGTTTCCAGCACAATCACTCCCTCCATTGTTTGACAAACACAATAATAAATGTTTGCCTAGGCTCTGTAATGCATGTCTGGTATCTTTATATACATATATACAGTTATACACATACATATACTATTATGAAGTAAAACATGTGTTTTACTTAATATAGCATACATGTGTATTATGCATAGAGGAAGTAGTGCCTACATTAACGGATCTGTGTGAAATACATCTACGGCAATAATTTTTTATTTAAACCAAACAATCTGCAAAATGTATTATGTTAAATTTTAATAGCATTTTTTTCAACTTCTTAGATCTGAGTGACAGCACAGTGCTTCTGACTCCAGACTCCACACCCACTAAGAAAAGGGAAGAAAAATCAACACCCACCTTATCACCTTTTGAGTCTTTAGTGAAGACAAAGCAGGTGCAACCTCCAGTTAAAAACGGAAATGGCCGAGGGCGGGGCCAAAAGAAGAGTGACACAAAAGCAACTCAAATACGTGGGAATAGGTAACAATGTAACTGCTGTTATGAATAAACTGAAATGACGAGTCATGCTTCAAGAATCTGTTTCTTATCGTGTAGAGAATTTTCGTCACTGATCTGTAGATGCATATGCTCACTAAACAGGGTGCGAAATTAACGTGAGTCCGGAGTCAAATACTCCACGATTTACTATCGGACTCCCTGATTTGACATATGCAGGAGTCCGTGTGACTCCTTGAAAATTCTGCTATACTAACTAGTTCGTTCCAGAGCACGGCCTCGCGAAATGTTTCAGTAAATGTCCAAAGAAAATTTGGCAGACATGCAAGATGCAACCTCATGAAACTAAAATAAGCACATGCGTTATTGTAAAATTTATTCAGTTTTGAACTTCAGAGTGCGGACTACCTCCTTTTGCTGCGGACTCCCTGTTTTTGAGGGCAGGGAGTCCGTTGTTCAGAAGTTAATTTCTACCCCTGTTTACTAAATATATATTTCATGATAACTTGTTTGCAGAGGAAAGAGCAAGGAAACCAACAGCACACCGTCCAAGTTGATCACAGATTTCTTTCCCGTACGGAGGAGCACACGAATGTCCAAGTCGGTGCAAGAGGAATGTAAGCAGAAGCAGCTGGAAGAATACATACTGAGTGGCAGAGAGGACGGCTTAGAGGTACGGAGATTCTGTAAACATCAGACTTTGTGGGCCTCTTGTTGCATCTAGGATATATATGTAATACGCTTTCATTATATAAGAGCAAAAGCAAGCTGAAGGGATTGTCACTGAATGTTGTGATTTAATATAGCGACGTTGCACTCTGCACAGGTCGTGGATATCGTTGGTAAAGGTCGTGGGGTTGTCGCCACCAAACCGTTCAAGCGTGGTGAGTTTGTCGTCGAGTACCACGGGGATTTGATCAGCGTCGACGTCGCTAAACTCAGGGAGGAGCAGTATGCAGCGACCCCCGACACGTACGGCTGCTACATGTATTACTTCACGTTCAACTCGAAGCAGTACTGGTGAGTGTCGATCGGCCTCATTTCTCGATATAAATTCACATGCTGGCGTTGCGATGTAGAAGCGACGCGTCGTAGATCGCGGATGGCTGAGGTGTGCTGGTGAGCATAGACTGAAGTAGTTTTCTCGATCACGCTTTCCGCCATAAAAACAGCCGTCGGTATATTGTTGTTGTTTCTTGTGACGTTTAGTAACTGCTTGTCAGGGTGTTAGCCAGGGAAAAAAATCAAGGGTCTCACCATCTGAGCAAAGCGAGGATGCTGTGGGTGCGAAGCGCCCTAGGGGGAGGGCCTTACCTTAAAATGGAGGAAATTTAGTCTGAAATGCCAAAAAGAAAGGAATCTGATATGATTTTATATTCTTATAAGCTTGCCGTCTCTATCAAATTTCATCCGTCTCATCCAAGAATAGGCCGTCCAAAAGACGGGTAGATGGGTCTCCGGCTAACACACTGCTGCGTGTTCGTGCAGTGCTGTTCGCTTTACGTGGTTTTTACTCGCCTTCCAGCGTGGATGCTACAGCGGAGTCAGGTCGGCTAGGCAGGCTCATTAACCACAGCAGGAAGGGCAATGTGAAATCTAGGCAGGTTGCAGTAGGAGCGCAGCCGCACCTCATACTGGTGGCGTCGCGCGATGTAGAAGCGGGTGAGGAATTACTCTACGACTACGGAGACCGTAGCAAGACCTCCCTCAATGCTCATCCATGGCTGGCATTGTAGCAGATCTACACGTCTATCTTATACAAGAACCGTCACGTTCTGTTGGGTAATTAATTACGGAATCTGTATCGTTTGCAGATGCATAGCACCGTTTTATGCTAAAGGAAGTGCAATGTATTTTCGTATTGAATAACAACAGTGATGTTTATTATTGTGCAGTTTTTCGCCAATTTTATAGATATCTAACATGCAAATCTTGTTTTCTTAGTTTAGTAGTTTGTGCGTATTTGTTTTTCCATCTTGAATTGAATTTTATGTAGTCACAGATTGAGAATTTTTATTGAGGTTTTGAAATGCTGATCGAAATGTGAAATGAATTTGAATGTGTAAGATACCATGATAGGACACAGTTGTTGAAATCCATGTATTATGTATTTGAAGTATTCACTCCATGTATATTTTTAGAACATAACATCTTCAGATCCTAAATCTTGTCTTGATTTTGTATTATCATATGTCACAAATATTTGGCTGTTTTATCGTTACTGTAGAAAAATATAATGCACTTGTTAATCAGTAAAATAATTACATAAGGCTATTATAAAAATCCAATTAAAAGGAAATTTATTTTACATATATTTATACATATAAACACGCCTTGCCTCGATGTAACTTCTGCTGACCAACTTCCACAGCCAGACCTACCGTCGCCATCTAAAGGAAGAAGAAGAAAGCGTAATTAGTAGTCGACCAATGAATTTCCCTTACGTCTTGTTCTTGCTCTAAATTTCTATATTTTCATATATATTCATTTGAGACGGATTTTTTACCCTGTCATGCCATATAATAGAATATACACACGTAGAAACAAGATCAGTAGCTTTTTAGCTCATCTGACGTAGTCGGTCGTGAGCATACGTGAGAATACGTGTCCACAGATATTCGGGACGTGGGGGTGGGAGGGGGGGTAATCCGAAAACGAGTTGGGATGTCGAAGCTGGGGGTCAAAGGTCAAAGGTCAAAGGTCAAGAAGTGTAAAAGAAGGGGGAACATTCCCTCCTTAACTTACGGTATAAGGAGGAAATGCAGAATTGCGGCACAAATCTAAACGGCTCGACCTAGGCTCGTGATAGTCGGTGTATAGCATCATGGTAGGAAAAGCCATCACTGTGCCGAAATTGGAGGTCACAGGTCAAAGGTCAATGGGGCACAGGGCAGATTTTAGACATTTTCTGAGGACATGGTCTGACGGAGCAATTGAAAAACTTTTTTGTTTCAGCGGTGACCTAGCATTTTTATGGCTTTATTGAAAGGACCATGAAATGTACTTTCTGCTGACATGCGAAGTGTCGGATAACCTTTTGACCCTCAAGAGGAGGGTTAAACATGGATTTGTTTACTGTCTGTTAGAAAGAATTTGACTGCCGGGTTTGCTAGTAGAATCTATACATGCCTGGATGTATGAGGCTACAATGTCACAGTAAAATTTCACAGAGTCACCGCAGTAGACGTCAGATGAGCGCTGTCGCTCCGCGGCACTTGTTTTTACACATTTGACATGATATACTTACATTTTCAGCACCTTATCCTTCCCACCACTGACCACCTTTTGTCCATCTGGGCTCCAGTCAACTGCATACACCTGTGCCAGACAACAAAAATAATGCCAATGTTTTCTAATCTATAGTTCGTCATCTTGTCACTATGGGGAGGAAAAAGGGGCCTCAAAAGAGAGGGAGTGCTTTAAAGTGATTACGTCACCGTAAATAGTAAAAAAAAATAATGAAAAATCCCACTTTTTCACAAAATATGTGATTCTGTTCACTTTTTATGGTTAAATTGCTGCATTATACTTCTTATTTTACTATATTGGTCGATGTGAACATACACTCGTGACTCATACATAGCCCATAGCAAGCAATTAATGTTAGGAACACTAATATCAAATCGTCCAGGATTTTTGGATTTTTAACTAGTTGAGAAACAATCTTATCAGGTAAGAATTTGACGATACGTTTAGGTTAGTTCTTACTTTTAATGTAAAAAAATGGCAATTTTTTTTTTTACAAATTTTACCATAGAAAATTCATGACGTAGTCAATTTAAGTTAATGATTGTTGACACTTGACCTTTGTTAAGGTATCATCACTAAACAGGAACAAAACATAAATACTGCATAACACAAGTAGTGTCAGTTTTACTATTGACAGTCGGTGAAACGAAAAGTGCTTTGCTATAGGTAAAAGTTCACAATCAATCTAGTTGACGATAACGCCATGCCGAGAAGAAAAGCACATTCACAACAGAACAATTTTGATACACAGAAAAATAACCCGAATGATAAGTCAGCGCTTCTGAAAGCTCATTGACCCACAGTAGAAGAGTCCACGCTGTCCACGGTCTACGGAACCGTCTTATCTGACGGCGCGCGGCACCCGTGACTGCACGAGCATCGTCTCACCTCATCGGCGTGACCAGGCAGATCGTTCAGCAATGCCTTGGCGCGTACGTCCCACACCTTCAGCGTTGAGTCGGCACTCCCGCTGCACAGCAGGCGGCAGTCGGCCGACCACGCCACCTGGTAGACAGCTTTAACATGTCCTCGCAGAGTCGACAGGAACCTGGCAACATTCAAGTGTGCAAGTCTTCACAGGTTACGGTTGAAAATAGATATTTTTCTGGCAGATAGATATGAAAATCAGTTAAAAAATTATTTCTTTGCTCGTTTTACGCAATGAAATAATTTAAAAAAACGTCTCAAATCATGGTTAGTGTTTCTTATTACCGTTCTTTGTGTAATTACAGAATATATTTCTCTCCATTTTCTTATTACCATCGAGATATGGTCATTCCCTAACAAAAAGTAGAATGCCCCACAAGTTTGACATTATCACATAATCATCCTCAGAAACATGTCATTCTGATACACCATTCCTTAGAAATAATGTCACAAGCACATAGCGCCGTTCCAAGCAGCTCACTTTCCAGTTTTTCCGTCCCACAGCTTCACGGATTTGTCAAAGGAAGCGCTGGCGATGAGACGACCGTCTGGCGAGAACTTCACATCATTTATCAGCTGCTGGTGTCCGGTTAATCTCACCACCGACTTATTCTCGACCTCCGGATGCCACAGGAACATCGTGAAGTCGTCTGAACCAGAGACCAGTCGTTCTGGGCCATCACCCTGGAATGTTGGGCACGAGACGTCACACCATGGTAGGCCACAATGGCGAAATGATCAGAAAACTAATTTGTACAGATTACAAATGGCTTGCGATCAAACCAAGCTACACCGATCCATATGTCGCTGTACAATCTCTATACAAGCCACTTGGTACCATTGTTCATCACCACAGCATTCAGTTGGTAAATAATGAGTGATTTGTACACCTAAGGCAAAATATTGCTCCAGGACTTCTCTAAGATTTATTTCAGATTTAACCCATATCCCTGGAGGCATTTGCAAAACCCGTGGAAAATTTCTGGAATAAATTATGATATGTTCAGTATATTCAACTTAATTGCTATTATCATTGGCAAGATGTGAACACAGTAGACATGTCCTCCACTTCCAAGACTTTTTATGGCTAAAGCATAATAATAACACAATTTTCAAGTCCTTTCAGGACCATAGCCCATTTTCCAGCACTCTCAAGGATTTCCAGGATCTGTTCAAACCCTATCTATATCATCTAAGTATACGATCTTCCAGCAATTCGTTACCTTTGCCGCGTTGTATCGAGCGCGTGCTCTTTCTGCTAGCTCTTCCAGCGACCCCGTGATTGACTGCGGCACAACCTGTGCTTCTGCAGGGTCGAAGGCCCCTGTTCTGATCGCATAGTCCGTGTTCAATGCCAGAGTATTCACCCAGTGTCCATGACCTTGTAGTGTACGACACATTACCCCCTGTAAATACAGCCAACAACAGAAGTATAGATCATTAGAACAGTACATGGTGAAACATGTTTTTTATGTTGGTCTTTTTATGCTGTTTTTTCTATCCAGCTTTAATGTTTAGGCCAGAAAAAATATAAAAAAGTAAAATACTAAAAATAATCTTTTACAATTTAACCTATGAATGCGTCGAATTGTTCATACACTACTTTAAGATTTGCCAGTGAAACATGAGAGAATATTAGCCAATCTTGTACATTTTACCTCACACTGACAAAATTTAAAGGAGTGGGAATTATTTACCATAATACGTTTTATTTACAGCAATAGTTCACTTACATCGTCAGCCCTCCATACTTTGATGGTGCGATCTTGTGAGGCAGAATAGATGAGTCCTGTGCCACCCCATCTGATACTAGTGACACTTTGCAGGTGACTGGACATTGAAATCAAACAGTGACCAAGGACAGTGTCCCAGATCCTCACGGTCATATCCTACAGGACAAAGCAACAGCAGATCATAATGAAACAACCATGACAAGACGATCAGTGAATAACTGAATTTACGAGAATATCCTTGAAACCACGCAATCGACTGCCACCTTAATCGAAATCCACCTCACTACCCAGTGCTGCCACATAGTGGCCGCTGAGAACTGATTTGGTTAGTTTCTCTGTAATTAGAAGTCATTGCCATCCACTGAATCCATGCGTACGTTACCTTGGACGCACTGGCCAACTTCCTACACTCTGGGTTGAGATGCATTGGCTCCCAGCATAACCATGTGATCCACTGTTTGTGACCTTTCATCGTCTTGCCAAGTTGCTTGCCAGTGGCCGGATCCCACACAATGATCTGTAACGTGAGCGACATGCTATGCGGCAAATCCGGGATGCGTGGTGAAGTATTTCTATCAAATTTTATCCACTGAATTCCCCAGTCCATCTATGGGTTACCATTACCTGGCTATTTCGGCACCCTGACGCTAGCTTCTTTCCATCTGGTGACCATGCAATGCTCAACACCCAGTGCTTGTGGCCTAGAGATAACAGTTAAAAAAATATTGTACAATAAAATTGCAATTATAGAATTAGCACCTAAACACATCAATGCACATGAAATAGCATTCGATGTCTTCAGCACAGATCCCATCTTAACAATACCACGCATGCCATATCCATTCCTAGTTTCGATTACCTTTACAGGTGTAGTGGGGTGTTTCTGTATTCACATCCCAAAATCGTACAGTTGTATCTCCCGAACCACTTGCCAGATTACTGCAAACAAATGAGCAATGTCATTATGAGATCAATGTTTAGTTATTACTTAGAATTACATAAGCATGTACACGAAACTTTGAAACACGGCCTCCTACACCCTATTCATGTATGTGCGATTTGTCACAGTAGGGGAAAACCTACCTTCCACTTGGGCTGAACAACACAGATATCACCGCCTCAGCATGCCCCTCTATGGTGCTTGTACATCTGGTGACAGCTTTCACTCTGAATCAATACAATCAGCATATTGGTACCAAAGGTAGTAGGTTGTATGTTATTATCGAATAGATGCACTGCTTCTGCTATTGACCAGAAATGGATTATAATCCTGCAGAGATTTATTCATATTGCAATGTATGAATGAGTGTATGAATGAGTGTATGAATGCACACATTTCCTCATTCTTATAACATAATATTTACATTTTTTGGCACATATATATATATATATAGACTCAATGAGATTTCCAAGCTTCAAGTCACGTTATATTTTTTATGATATCTTAATATATGTGCTTCTTAATTTCATAATTCAATAATTCCTTGCTACTTAATGTTACCACTTGCTAATTTCACATTACTAACTTAAAAACAGCTTGTGGTTGGTAGATGATATCCAAAACGCTTTCTGTTTCTAGGCGATATTCAGTTGCTAAGGTCTTCTCCAAGCTCTCAGTGATCTCCTTATCTTTCGTGAAGAAAGAATATGGTACAGTTTCCTCCTGAAAAAAAGATAGCAGAAGGGCTTAGATCAGAAATATAGCTGTATATATTACAATGTTTACAGTTTAGATTTTAAGTTTGAGTCTCAATTCTTTATACGATTTTTACGACACATGGTCTATTCTACTTTATCATTTTTCAATACGATTATACATACCTTTTCAAGCACAGCATTGCAAATCAGCTGCAGTTTTTCTGGTGTGATATCGACAGGAAGGTCAAATGGAGCACCAACGACTTCCCCAGATTCGCTCTTGAACTGAGCCAAAATGCGCTTGGTCTCTCCCTCCACTGCCATCTCCAATGTTGCCACAAGAATCGTCTCTGTGTAAGCAGAGCATCATGTTCATGTTTACGATTATTCATATGTGTAATTAACACAATTGTGTTAGTGACTCAACTTTAGTCTCTACGGTGAGGCCTACACTGGTTCTATAATTTCCTGTGGTTGCCATCCACATAACTACACATAACTATCTAATACTAACAGTAAAGACCCGTCTCCACACACGCGGTGCGGCACAGCAGATGCACCGATCACCTGTTCCGGCAAAATTTAAATCTATAAATATCTTATCATGGCGCAGTCTCCACTGACAGTGACACGGCACGGCGCTGGCCCGGTTTCACGGCAACGCCGAAAGTCCGACGGCGACGCCGCAAATTAGTTTGGCTTTTGCCGGATGCCATGTACGGCAAAAGACAATTGAACCAATCAACGCGATTTTTTTTATTACGTGTTCTGCTCACGCCACCATCAGCCACTGGACAACAAGCACATGTATAACTTCTGATCAAATTCAGTGCACTGAACCAGAGTGAACACAATGCACTCAGACGCAATGCGCTAAATCACAATTTACTTTTTTTCAGCACAACGGTGCAGCGTGTTACCGTGCCGTTCCGTGTGGAGACACAGCATAAAGGCCAAGACACACTGCAGCGACAACGACCAACCGTAACGACAAACGACTTTTCAGAAAATTAAAAAACTATTGTTTCCTATGAGCCATTGCACACACACACGCGACGACGACCGGCGACAACCTCGACAACAAAAATATTTAGAAACGTTTCTATTTTCCCGCGACTTTCGCCGGCGACACTTTACAAATGGCCAATCACAGCCGTTTCCATCGGCAGGTAACATCGCCATTACGTCATAAAATTATAAACCAATGCTAGCCAGGAAGTAGACTGGTCCCCAGTGCTAAACTCGCACCGCCTGTCAGAAACAGTGGGGCCGCGAACCCATCTAACCAAAACGTGCAAGGCTACGGTCCGCCATATGACGTGATTATTGTGTACGTTCGTATAATATGCTGCGTATATTACTTTATTATATTATTGTTATACATAGAGCGTTTTTACAGCAATTTATTTAAAAGCAGCAGCAGCAGTTTTTTTGCTGTTTGCTCATGTGTGCCACTGGCACTGGCACTGTGTAGACCGAATAATTCTGTCCCATATAACCTTTTTTATATTTTGGTGTGGGTTATATTGGGACAGAACGGGGTTCATTGAAATTTCGTGAGATCGCATGCAAAATGCATGCGCTGCGAATGCGGCCCGTACGCCACTATTAGCGCGAAAAAAAACCTACCGTTCCCTTCTACATGACTTTACCTTGCTACAGATATGTGTATACATTCACTTCAATCGTTATTCACTTCTTAAAAGATTGTTTTTCAGAAACCCACTTCATTCCACTTTCGTAAATAACATTCGCCATTTACAAACAATCAGACAAATCAGAGCGAGTCTATCAGCCCTCCTGCAGCGCCACAGATACAAGCGAGAACCAGGCTATTGTAATACTCACTCTGATAGTGCACATATCTGTAGCAAGGTAAAGTCATGTAGAAGGGAACGGTAGGTTTTTTTCCGCGCCAATAGTGGCGTACGGGCCGCATTCGCAGCGCATGCATTTTGCATGCGATCTCACGAAATTTCAATGAACCCGGTTCTGTCCCAATATAACCCTCACCAAAATATAAAAAAGGTTATATGGGACAGAATTTTTCGGTCTATGGCACTGTGGTGATCGAGTGCTGGGTGAACTTTGTCGTTACGGTCGGTCGTTGTCACTGCAGTGTGGCTGCGCCAGTCGCCGCGACTGTTGTCGTTTGTCGTTACGGTCGGTCGTTGTCACTGCAGTGTGGCTGCGCCAGTCGCCGCGACTGTTGTCGTTTGTCGTTACGGTCGGTCGTTGTTGGTCGTTGTCGCTGCAGTGTGTCTTGGCCTTATACACAATATCAATATGACACAATTATACATAACACAATATGAAATTAATGATTATGAATTTCGGTAAAGGCATTCGCCATGATTCGGGTTGTGTCAATGACAATTCTCAATTCTGATACTAATATTCCCATTATATTATTTATGTATATTGTAATGCGTGAATAAACATTTTTGAATTGAATTGACAGTCACAATGTCACGTGATACAGTGAGTGCAGAGCGGCAGCACGTACACTGACTAAGTACTAGTACTAGGACGATATAACTTTGATCATAATTAATAGGTATATTATTATAAATACATACAACAAAAGATCAAATCTGTTATATTTATATATAACGCGGTTATCGGTATCTCAAGGAACGATATGAACTAAACACATGTAAACTCGTGTAAGCTGACATATTTTGATTGTTCAATTGTTCGCCAGTGGTATTTGGCTGTACTCTCCTGCCCTCTATTGGTGGATTATTAAACTACGTATGTACTCAACATGATAATATACCGGTACCGGTATATAAATAGATGGGAAAGCTGCGTTTCCTATCTATTTCTATGATAGATTTATCCGTGTGTAACAACGAAGATTGATCACTGATTCAGAGAAGTTAAATCCCTTATCTATTCTTTGATAATAGACTTATTGTGGTCGTTGAATGAGAATACACATAAGCGTCCTGAGAGATGTAAATGTTGACACCATAGTAGTGCCAAAAGATAACAAAACCGAACAAAAATATAATTGTGGCGAATTCATAAATGGGAAAATTGACATTCAAAGGGACGATAGTAACTTCGTGCGGTTTTATCGAATTAATGTATTAGTTTTGGTGATTCAATTTCCCACTTTATGTTTGTGGATAATTTCAACTTGTTTGGTATTGGCAGCCACTCGCTGTTTCCGAAATTTGTCTTCACTTAATATGCGCAAACAATTTCGTGTCCGTGTTAAAATGTATTTCTTTGTTGAAATTTACTGAATCTAGCTTGCATATTAATACGCATGTACAGTTAATTTAATTACATTTATTACATGATTATATATTCAAGTGTTCCTATTTTGCATTCAAATTACATCTCGGGACCGGTAAGATGTTCTATATATAAACTAGTGCAAAATCATTTAGGGAGACTCGGAGACCGAAATGAAAAAAGAGAAGCGTAGAGGAGTAGGATATGCTAATATTTCATATGGGATTATGTCTCACTGAAACACACGAGTGAGATATTCGAGAGAATGTATTCAAAAGAAGCAGTAATGAGAAATGGGACATCGAAAACGTATAATAGAATAATAATACAGCCACGTGGTGCGAGTGAAACAGGCGGGCATAAAATGATAAAGGAAATATATGGATTTTCAACTCATCTATTTTAATGAAAAGCAACGATTTCGTTCGAAAACCAGAAAGTATAATTTTTATAATAAGTTGGCGATAAATAACAGTTTCTTTGAAGGACATTGTATTTTTAATAGGAGTAGGTCAGCCGATGGTTGCTGGAAGGGTGACTAGTGGTAGCTAGGGCAGTAACACTGAAGCCCGTATAACGCCATGGATTTATTATTTATACATATATATTACCTACCGGTTTACGATTTCTATGATCATGCAACCAAATAATATATTTTTCTGACGTAGCCATTCAACAAACAGCTTATATGGTTTATAATCGAAATTGTGTAGCATTCTAGAGTAAATTTCATTTCATCGAACGTCAATGAATCTTTCATAATTAATAAATTAATAAAAATAAATTAATATATTGCGAACGATGTCAACCATAAGAAGTTCCAACTGGAAAGAAATCTGCGTGGAGCCTGAAAGGAAAACTCCGATGGTTATGGTAATGTATCGAAATAATCGATCAAAAGATCATTGATTTTTCAAGTGTACTTCTCGGATAGGAAGATATCGATTCGAGAGGAGGTTCCTGCTCCACCGTCATTGGCGATATATTAAACCTTTAGGTATATAAATAATATTAATCCTAATTGTTTAACACGGTATTTCAATATACACTCAGTTGCTTGCAGATGGGATGTATCGGTGATTTTCAAATTCTGTTAAAGATAGTGAGCCGCATTCATACGCCGCCGCGCGGCAACGCACCTCCCATCTGATTTCGTGCACGTTTCCGAATATCCCTTTCGAGCACCGCACATCTCCGCCTCGAAGCGCCATAGTCCAACAGTCCGTGTTCTGTCAGTATACAGTGCCCACGTGCAGTAAATTGTGTGACGAATAATTTTCGATAGTAGATTTTAGTTAGGTGTAGAAATCGTATAGTAATGGATTCCGAAATTCAGCAGTCACCTTCTGGAAGCCCCAGTGACGGGAACAATGACCCAGGGTATGTACCAGCGCAGAATTCACCGTGGAATGTTGATCGTCTGCAGTGAAAATCTTCGCCAGAATTTGTGTTTTGGCGCGTCCGTGCATTGGCAAGTCGCAGTGTCATGGCGGTCGAATCGCTATCGTCTGTATCGACACAGTACAGCGTGTAACCTAGTGTTTTTATTTCTTTTTCAGAAAAATGTTTGTCGGGGGATTAAGCTGGCAAACTACACCTGGTAAGTGCGGTTTTAATTGTCTATGACTGCAAAACAAAAGTTTCCTCGGTGAATTTGTTTACGTGAAACTGTAGTTTGTAAGTTGTAGTTTTTGTTTTGACTTTTACTAACTTACTAAGTACTACTACTAGGTTTTTGCAAATCATCTTGTAAAGGGGATAAAAGTTTTAAACGTTACAGTAACCATTGTTGTTCAGAGAGATATCTTGTGGCAACGTTTGAAGGCCTCTGTTCGCAAACGTTTACAGTGTAGGACAATTCGACATTGCTCTTAAATGGTTGTGTTCGAATTTATGTCACCGTAACGGCGTAACCTAACGAGGCAAGCATGTAGGTGTTAATGGAGCCTGTTATAGTACATGTTCAGAATTCACATACAGAACCTTCCATTGTTTGTTCAGTTGAGCAAGCTTCCATATTTGCTGGTAACGTTTTCAGACAAGCAAGCGCTAAGCGATTCGGAATTACACGTGCATGCGTGCAAGTGCTTACTCTTGCTGCGTGCTTGTGCCAAACTGTTCCTCCTCCCCCCATCGCAAGCAGCTGTTTTACGTTTCACTCGTAGTCTGTCAACTTAAAATGTCTTTAACTTGAGCCTGGTGTTTTAGCATGGTCCATGTAATTAATGGTATCCCACGGGCTCTCATGCCATCTATTAGTAATAATGTCTGCCACCTTAAGCATCGGTCTTTTCTCAACAAGCTCTATTGTGAATCGCACAGAAGTTTGTAGTGAGAAGAAAAAAGCCCTTGTGCAGCTAAGAGAGCAGGCTTACACTACAGTGAAACCCTTGTGGCGTTACCTCCGCCCAACTCTTGCACCAATTTTTAGAGTAAATTAAATTCGGTGTCCCACATAATAAGAACTTGTAATGATTTGTGCCGGATGGGGGGAGGGTTGGGGGGGGCGCACAGCGTTGGAGCTTGTTATTAATAACAGTTCGTGCCCAAGCAACAACCATTGACATCTAGGAAGCGTATCAGTTACAAACAGCGCCTAGGTTTGTGCGTGTGGTTTTTGTGACTATCGAGTCCGAGCTTAGTAGACACATGAGATGAACAAGATTTCAAATTGATACACTGTTTAACATCAGTCGCTTAGTCAGCAGCCATCAGTACGTTGGCGGCTGCGCCGTGGATCATACAGCAGCTCTGGTCCACGGTACGTACGCCGCGGTGGTGGTCCGCGTGCGTGCGCGCGCGTGCATGCATGCACGCGGGGGGAGCGCGCGAGTCGAGATCGAGTGTTCAGGAGTGTGTGTGAGCGCGCAGCTACATCTCGTTGCTTTTCGCGTGTTTTTCACAGAGGGACTGCGCGAGTACTTCAGCAAGTTTGGAGAGGTTACCGAGTGCATGGTGATGAGGGATCCGACAACGAAGCGATCCAGGTGCGTTTCACACACAAGCTAGTACTAGCTTTTCTTGGTTAAAATCGGCTGCGCTAAACTGAAAACGCGCGCGGAGCTGCGGACACCCTGTTGCTAGTCCCACAGCAGAACGCCTTCCTTCTCCCAGTAATTCTGTTGGAGTGAGACAGTTGTGAGGGAAAGGACCTTGCATGGTACTGCTGCATCCGTGGTGTCAGTTCTTGGATAGATTTCTTCCTTAATGCTTCCTATTCTTCGCAGGGTGTTGCCTAGAATCCATTCATGTTGCACCCCCCACCCCCCACTCGCTCATATCACTACTACTGAGGCCTATGTTATTAGCACAGCTGCTGAGAAGGCAGTTGTGTATACATACATACAATCGTGTGTGCATACATACATACTTAGGTATCACACCCACACACACGCGCGTGCGCACACACACGCATGCATGCACACACACACACACTACAGGCACGCACGCATGCACGCACACACACACACACACACTACAGGCACGCACGCATGCACGCACATACATGCACGTGCGCGCACACACGCATGCATGCACACACACACACACACACACTACAGGCACGCACGCATGCACGCACATACATGCACGTGCGCGCACACACGCATGCATGCACACACACACACACACACACTACAGGCACGCACGCATGCACGCACATACATGCACGTGCGCGCACACACGCATGCATGCACACACACACACACACACACACACACAC
>NW_014577851.1:117165-119635 GCF_000485595.1 Priapulus caudatus
TACGGTTCCGTACGTAGTAAGAGTAGACGTGTGTGTGTGTGTGTGTGTGTGTGTGTGTGTGTGTGTGTGTGTGTGTGTGGTGCGTGCGTGCGTGCGTGCGTGCGTGCGTGCGTGCGTGCGTGCGTGCGTGCGTGCGTGCGCGTGTGTGTGCGCGTGTGGAGAGTAGGTGTAGAGAGTGGCACTATGGGGGAAGCTTTAGAGAACAAGGTAGAGTGGTGTGCTATGTGGTTAAGTTTAGCTAAAGTTCTGGGATGGCGTGAAGGGCAAGTGTGGACCTGTGTGGTTCACTCCGACCCGAAGCCACAGCCGCCGAGAACAGAGACTTTTGGAAGCAGAAGAAACTAGAGCGAGCAGAGGAGGCAGCACATACAGAGGAGGCAGCACATACAGAGGAGGCAGCACATACAGAGGAGGCAGCACATACAGAGGAGGCAGCAGAGGAGGCAGCGGGGGAAAGCACCGGCGGATGTCTGCGTTAAAATATGGCGCGTGGAACGATGCGGGATGGCCGGCCGTACATCTTAGCGTTCGGCATGTTACATTTCTGCCGAGATAGAAACTTTAAAGCGACGAGATTATGGGGTGTTAGTGAAATCTATGGACGCGCCGCGTGCGTAGGAATGCGCGCCTGTGCGTCGGTATTTCTTCTTCATGCGTTTCTCCTCCGTGTGCGCGCCAGCTTCGGATGATGATCGTCTGCGGGCGCGTTCGGCAAAGCCATTCATTAATATTACACACTAGAACGCCGTCCCCCACCGCCGCCGGGCACGCCGCTAACAACTAACTGATCATCGCTGCGAAAAGTAGGAGGGGGAGAAAGAGGAGGAGGAGGAGGAGCAAGAGGAAGGAGAAGATGGTAGGAGGATGGAGGAGAAGGAGGGGACGATAGGGAGGAAGAAGAGGAGGGAGGAAGGCAAAGACGAGGAGAAGGAGAAGGAGAAGAGGAGGCGAGGGAGGTCGACATCGGTCTGGGTTCCCTCTGAAGCCCTTTACACGCAATGTTCCTTCCCTACCGGTGCCCGAGACATGTAACCCGCACACTGCCCTCAGTGGCCTGGCCCTGATCGCCCCACCCTTGTCCCCCCCTCCTCTCCCGCCTGCCCTCGCCCTGATTGCCCCACCCTTGTCCCCCCTTCCCTTCCACCTGCCCTCGCCCTGATCGCCCCACTCTTGCCCCTCCCCTCCTGCCTGCCCTGGCCCCGATCGCCCCATCCTTGCCCCCCTCCCCTCCCGCCTGCCCTTGCCCCGATCGCCCCATCCTTGCTCCCCCTCCCCCTCCCGCCGCTGAATCACTCCGACAGTTACAATGGCTGCCCCGACAAGTCCCACATTAAAGCCCGACTGTTAAGTTACGGTGGCCCGCGCTACCCACGCGGTGGTTGGGCGTGGCTAGCCACCCTAGCTACTAGCTAGCAGCCCCGGTGTGCGTGAGCCACGGCGGTTGTTTGGCCCTCGCTCAGAGCGTGAGTAACGAATTCGAATTCGCTCGGGATCGCGATGGGAAGGAATTCGGTTGTCAAGGCTTGTGGAATGCAGGCGCTCTCCTGATGGGTTGGCTGGGAGGTGGAGGGGGAGGAGAGCAGCAGCAGCAACAGCAACAACAGCGGCAGCAGCAGCAGTAGTAGCAGTAGCAGCAACAGCAGCAGTAGCAGCAACAGCAGCAGCAGCAGAAGCAGCAGCAGCGGCGGCAATAGCAGTAGCAGCAGCAACAGCAGTAGTAGTAGCAACAGCAGTAGTAGTAGTAGCAGCAGCAGTACCAGCAGCAGCAGCGGCAATAGCAACAGCAGCAACAACAACAACAACAACAGCAGCAACAACAACAACAGTAGCAGCAGCAGCAGTAGCAACAGCAACAGCAGCAGCAGCAGCAGCAACACCAACAGCAGCAACAGTAGCAGCAACAACAACAGCTGCAGCAGCAGCAACCGCCGCGGCAGCAGCAGCAACCGCCGCGGCAGCAGCAGCAGGCAGCTGCAACGAGTGTGGTTAATGTTTGTGGTCACGGTTGCCTGTGTGTGTGTGTGTATGTGCGCGCGCGTGCGTGCGTGCGTGCGTGCGTGCGTGGGGTGCTTGTATGTTTGCGTCGATACCTGGGGTCGTGACGTGCATGCTAAAATGTGGGTATTGTGGGTGCTGTGAGGTAGATCTATAGATATATATGAGTTGCTGTGTGTGTGTGTGTGTGTGTGGGACTGTGAAATAGGTAGTAGGTGTGAATGTGGAGGTGGTTAGAAGTAGATTGAGGTTAATGCGCGCGTGCGTACGTGTGTGTGTGCGTGCGTGCGTGCGTGCGTGTGTGCGTGCGTGCGTGCGTGCGTGTGTGTGTTGTGTGTGGTGGGCGTGCGTGCGTGCGTGCGTGCGTGTTGTGTGTGTGCGTGTGTGCGTGCGTGCGTGCGCGTGCGTGCGTGTGTGTTTGTGTGTGCGTGCGTGCGTGCGTGTGTGTGTGTGAGCGTGCGTGCGTGCGTGCGTG
>NW_014577851.1:119645-121099 GCF_000485595.1 Priapulus caudatus
CTCTCTCTCTCTCTCTCTCTCGCTCTCGCTCTCTCTCTCTCTCGCGCGCGCTTTATCTCTCTATATCTCTTACCCCCCTCTCTCTCTATCGCTCTCTGTCCCTCTCTCTCTCGCACTCACTCTCTCTCCCTCTCCCTCTCCCTCTCCCTCTCCCTCTCTTTCTCACTCTCTCTCGCCCTCTCTCTCTCTCTCTCTCTAGACTCGCGCGCGCGTTCTATCTCGCTATATCTCTAACCCCCCTCTCTCTCTCTATTGCTCTGTCTCTCTCTCGCTCTAGCGCGCTCTCTCTCGCACTATCTCTCCCTTGTATAATCTCTTTTTCTCTCTCACCACCTGTCTTTTTTATTATTTCTTTTTCCGGCTCATGTCTTCAGACAGGGAAGGGGGTGAGGATACTAGTGGTGTCTATTTGCTAGGATGCAGCATGGGAAACATAATCTCTCAGCCGTCGGCTTGCTAGTGTGTGCGAGTATGCGTGTTGGTGTGCGTGTTTGTGTGGCACTGTGTGTGTGTGTGTGCGCGCGCGCACACGTGTGTGTGGGTGTGCGTGTGCGTGCGTGCTTGCGGGGTGTGCGTGTGCTCGCTGACGTGTGCGTATCAGTCGCGTGTGCGTGCGCTCACAGTATCCTGTCGCACGAGATACAATGTACCACCTTGTAAGACAGGACTGCAGCACTGGCAGCCAGGGTCTGCTGCTGCTGTGGTCATCGTAGTTATATTTGGCTAGCGAGTACGGGCCCGTAACGAGACAGACGAATGCTGATCGCATTGTGCCGAGCGACGGCGGCTACTGCCCAACTACCGAAGATCCACTTGTAAGTGTTTACAGAAATCAGCTACAGCAGGCCCCAGCCTGTTGTGAGCGGTGCGCGCGCGCGCACACACACACACACACACAACACACGCTCACGCACACACATGCAGCATTCACTGCTGCTGCGTAAGCCTGCTAGGGGTTCCCGTCGGTCTACCGCCGTCCGGCGACGTCAGCTAATATATATAGGGAGAGGCGGGATAGCCGTGAGTGTAACGAGGAGGCAGCGACGTGTGACGTCACTGCGATGGATGTCGTAGCGCGACAGCGTGGCCTTTGAAACGGCAAAAACATCGGCGGAATGGGTGAAACATGGATTGGAGGAGGGCGTGCTTAGCTGGTGGTGCGGATAGGGCTTTTATTCCGTGGAGGGTTGCGGGTCGTCGGGTAGAGTCTAGAGATTCTAGAGCATTTGTTTCATTGGCAGAATTGAGAAAATTGTAGATTTATTGAGATGTGGTAGAGGTTGAGGGGGGGGGGGCGTTAATGGGTGAGAGTGAGAGTGAGAATGGGAGAGAAGGAGAAAAAAAAGAGAGTGCGAGAGAGATGGAAAAGAGAGAGAGAGAGAGAGAGAGAGAGAGAGAGAGAGAGAGAGAGAGAGAGAGAGAGAGAGAGAGAGAGAGAGAGAGAGAGAGAGAGA
>NW_014577851.1:123778-131278 GCF_000485595.1 Priapulus caudatus
TATATATGAGTTGCTGTGTGTGTGTGTGTGTGCGTGCGTGCGTGCGTGCGTGTGTGTATGTGTGTGCGTGGGCCTGTGAAATAGGTAGTAGGTGTGAATGTGGATGGGGGTTAGAAGTAGATTGAGGTTAATGCGCGCGTGCGTACGTGTGTGTGCGTGCGTGCGTGCGTGTGTGCGCGCGTGCGTGCGTGCGTGTGTGTGTGCGTGCGTGTGAGCGTGCGTGCGTGCGTGCGTGTGTGTGTGTGGTGGGCCTGTAAGGTAGATAGGAGTTGGTGTGTGTGTGTGCACGCGTGCGTGTGTGTGTGTGCACGCGTGCGTGCGTGTGTGTGTGCACGCGTGCGTGCGTGTGTGTGGTGGGCGTTATGAAATACTGAGACTACGTGTGTGCTGTTTCCCGTCAGTGTGCTTGTATTTTCAGCATGGGAAGCTATTAACAAGCGCTTCCCACACACACTGCGCACGCATATGGTTGGTTCATCTACTGCTGTGTGCACGCACACGCATCGCAGCGAAACTGCCGTTATTCGTCCGCAAAAAGACGGGGCGACATTTTCCACAAAGCGATCCAACTCGAATTTGACGCGATACGGCCTCGTGCGTGCGTGCGGGCGGGCGTGCGTGCGTGGCGTTAGTGATTTACGAACACTGACTAGCTGTTCGCGAACGCCCGTGTATTTGCGTTGATGGATTGTTGGATGATGGGGGGGCTCGCACGCTGACTACCGATGTACCCTGTATGGTTTCCTCACCTACTTCCGTCTTTCTCTTCTGCAGGGGCTTTGGATTCGTTACCTACGGAAACCCGGAAGCTGTGGATAAGGTGTTATCCCATGGACCCCACGAGCTTGACCAGAAAAAGGTAATTTCCAATCTACGTTCGCTGTGTACAGAATGGTGAACAGTGCAACATGGAGAAGTCAATGTATATATATATATCAAGAGCGTATAAAGAAGGGTATACGTAGGTGTGATGGTGAGATGGGGGACAGCTATATGGGGCATGTCCGATCAAAAAACCTGATTACTTGGGGGCCATTCTTTCTGCTCCAGTTGTGCACAACAAAAAAGGATGAATTCATTATAAAAAACAAATGTAAGAAACGCAAATAATCCGGTATGTGTGTCCATACCATTCTCACCCTTCATAATGCCATCCCCATCATCCCTTACGCTGTATCTTTATCTCTTTTCCTACATGCCTCTCTTACTTCCGCTCTCCTCGCAGCCATCTCTTTTTCTCTCTTCTGCAAATCTCTCGCGCTCTTTCACTTTTCCCCTAGCTCTAGAACTATAGCTCTTCGCTCTGCCACAGTTCCAGAGCTACTTCTTCCCCCTGCTCTGTCAATGTCTGCCCTCTAATAGCATTTGCTTGTCAGGGAGGAGGGAGCGCAGGGGGAGGGGAGGGGGAGGAGGGAGCGCCGGTGTCTCCCCACGCACGCTGGCCGCTGCTGCTGGGCCCGCAAGTATTGGTGTCATAGGGCAAGAGGATGGCTAAACAGCTGCAGAGCTAGCAGCCTGGGTGGTTACCTCACTGGAGCCAGTGGAGGGAGCGGGACGCTGGCGGGCTGTTTGTCTGTCTCGCTGCTTGGCTGGTCATGGTACACTAGTACAGCAACTCCGTCGCTTGCGCTGTGGGCCAGCAGTCTGACTCAGCAGTTCTTTGTTGAGCTGCCTGCCTGCCTACCTACCTTGTGTGCCGGGTACGTGTGCGGCGTGCGTGTGCGTACAACAAATACACGCGAATGTTCCTCGTCTCTCCCTCTCTTCCTCTCTGCTCTCCTCTCTCTCCACTTGTCGTCTTGTCTGTTTCTCCTCCCTTCTTCCGTCTCCTCTCTCGTCCCTCGTCTCCGTGCTGCTCGTCGTCTCTCATCTCTCTCATCACTTTCCCTCTCGTCTCTCTCTCTCTCGTCTCCTCCCCTCGGTCTCTCTCTCTCTCTCTCTCTCCTCTCTCCTTCTCTCTTGCCTCTCTCTCTCCTCGCGTCTTTCTCCCCCAGTCCTTACTCTCTCTCTTTCCTCCTTCCTCCCTTACCCTCCCTCGCAGCGCTCTTCTTCTCTCCTTCCTCGCCTCTCTCTCTTCTTCACCCTCTCGCATTCTCTTAATCTCCTCCCTTACCCCTTCCCTCTCACGCGCGCATCTTCTCTCTTCTGCGCCGGCGCCTGCCCACCAGTGGGAAGCGACGGTCGTTGTCAACAGGTCGTCAGTGGTCGTGCGTGCGTCCGTAGTCAGCTCTACTGGCCTCCACACAGCCTTGCATCATCTTGATTCGGAGGGTGCGGGTCTCGATTTGCGAAGGAGAAGCCTACGATTGCTCACCCGCAGAAATGTAGGTTCGCGTCCCCGCGGGCAGGTGCAGGTCCCCGGGGGTCGTAGGAAGGGAGAGTCGCGCGCCGGGGCGGTGGTGGCCAGAGGAGGAGGACCTACGGAGGCGGGTGGGCGGGACTTGGGAGCGAGTCCCGCCAGGGTGGGTTGTGCGCGGAGGGGGGAGAGTCGCCCGGGGCGGCGGTGGCGGCCACTTGGGAGGAGTCGCCCGGGGCGGGGTGGCGGGAGGGGGAGGAGTCCCAGAGCGTGCAGGGGTGGAGCGGCACTACGAATGAGGTCCCTGGGGCGGGTGAGGGTGTATTAGAGAAAGGTCCCCGGGCGGGGTGATCGGAGGGGAGGAGGTCCTGGGCGAAGGAGAGGCCACCCCGAGGCGGGCGGGAGAAGGGGAGAGGTCCCGCGGGGCGGGAGGGGAGGAGCGCTGTGATTGCTTCACCGCCTGTCATGTATCTTATCAAGATATAATAATTAAATACCTATTATATTACCTATGTTATAGGTATTATTATTAGCTCTTGATCTTATCCTCGGCTATCTCCTTCTCGCTTTCGGCTTCTCGTTTCTTAAACAGTAATCTCTTGTCTCTCTCGTGCACCTCTCTGTCTCGATCGTTTACGCTCTTCTCTCTCTTTTCCTCCACTGTTTCTCCTCTCTCTGGCACGCTCTCTCTCTCTCTCTCTTTCGCCACGCACTGTCTTCTCTCTCTCTCTCGTTCCCTTCCGCATTTCTCTTCTCCACCGCCCGCTGCTTTTTGCGCCTCCTCTCACCTCTCTCCATTCCTCGAGTTCGCTACCACCGTTCGTATTAAAAATGCAATGCTCCAGCCTGCGATGAAGAAAAAAATACGTAATGGCGACCAGCCGCCGTGATGGATGGGAGGGGTGGGGGTGCTTTGTGGTGTGTGTGTGTGTGGGGGTGGGTTTACCGTTATATTCGCGCAGCGCAAATCCAGCGGCTGCTGGCTGCTGCTGCTGGTCGCTCGGTCGGGTCGCTACCCGCCGGCTGGCGACAGTATCCGCCGCCCTATAAAAGCCCAAAACCAGTTCTGGCCGAACGGCCCATAGTTCAAGTAATTAATACGCACAGCTCTGCTTATTCGCCTAAAGTCGCAGGGCACCGCACGCTTAGCTAGCTACTATACCACAGATTTTCACGGTGGTTGGTGTCTGTGATACAGTGAAGGGGTCTCCGCGGGGGGAAGAGTCAACTGATTGGGCTGCCTGAGGAGGAGCGGAGGGAGGCAGGGGAGGCATGAGAGAAGATCGCAGACTGTATGTATGTATGTACGGTGCGCTGTGTGTGCGCTGTGCGTGTCAGCGCACAGCGCACATCATCGCCGCATTGCATGCAATTCACTACTTATGAATTCCCACATGTAATATGCAATAAGATAAAAAAAAAATCGTCAAGGATGCATATGCCGTACAGTATATATACAGGCGGAATATCCGACAGCGTGCGCTGGTATGTAATGCGTGATAGTAATTGTATTATATAATTTATAGACGCACTGAGCAGCTCAGTGCTCACATACGAGCCCGCGCGCCCGCAAAAGAAACTCGGTTAATCAGCCAAGGTTTTTCCAAACATACCTCGCGCGGTAGCAGCATTTGCTGCTGCTGCTGTTGTTGTTGTTGTTGTTGTTGTTGTTGTTGTGTCGCTGCGTGTTATCGTCGTAGGTCCGTCGTCCGCGTTTGTGCTGCTGTTGCAGCTGCGTTGTTGTGTTGCTGGTTACTTGCTGCTATGTGCGCTTACTCGCTGCTAACTGCTGCTTACTGTGCTGCTGCTCTGCTGCTGATGCTGCTGCTGCTTACTGCTGCTACTGCTCTACTGCTGCTGGCTGCTGCTGTCTGCTGATGCTGCTGCTGCTACTTGCTGCGGCTGCTACTACTACCTGCTACTGCTGCTCAGTGCTGCTGTTGCTGTGGCTACTGCTGCTACGCTGCTGCTCGCTGCTGCTGCTGCGATCTACTGCTGGCTACTGCTGCTGCTGTTGCTAGCATTCTGCGGCGGCTGTTGGCTGCGGCTGAATCTGCATTTCGACAAAGCTGCCTGCCGCCGAGGGACGTTTGGAAATTGCCGGCCGCGCTCGCCAGGGGCCGCCGCGGCCGATAAAATATACTCCGCGGTTTTGCGTATCCGACCGAGCGGCTGCGTACATCAACTCAATGTGTGCGCTGCGTGCGTCTTTGTGTGTGGTGTTGTGTGCGTGCGTGCGTGCGATGCTAATCACGTGCCGTGCGTGTTTGCTGTGTGTGCGTGCGCTGCGTGCGTGCGCAGTGGTACGTGCGTGTGGTGTGTGTGTTTGTTGTGTGCGGCGCGTCGCGTGTGTGTGTGTGTGATGTGTGTGTGTGTGTGTGTGTTGCGTGGCGTAGCGTGCGTGTGTGTTGTGTGTGTAGGCGATTAATGAAATACTGAGACTATACGATGTACACGCTGCTTTCGCATCGTCAGTTGCGCGGCACGATATCGCTTACGCTCTTACAAGCGGCGACGACGCGTGGCAGGAAAAGTGTGTGTAAGCCATTTCTATGCCACCCTGCTGCGCTCTCACGCACGTACACATCACCCCGCCTTCCCCGGAGCTCCTGCCCTAGAGGATCACACCGGGGGTGGGGGAGGGTAAGGAAGTAAGAAACTGCCTCTCTGTTCTTCTTCTTTCTCTCCTCTCTCTTCTCTCTCTCTCCTCTCTCTCTCTGTCTCTCTCTCTCTCTCAGTCTCTCTCATCTCTCTCTCTTCTCTTTTCTCTCTCTCTCTCTCTTCTCTCTCTCTGTCTCTCTCCTCTCTCATCTCTCTCATTCGCTGCTCTCTCAGATTCGTCTCTCTCTTCCCTCTCTCTCTCTCCGGCGCTCTCTGCAGCTCTCTCTCTCTTCCGCGCCTCGTCTCGCTCTCTTCTCTTCTCTCTCTCTCGGTCGCCCCTCTCCTCTCTCTCTCTCTCTCTCTCTCGCAGGCGCGAGTCTCTCTCTCTCTCCTCTCTTCTCTTCTCATGGCTCTTGGCCCACCGCGCTCATCTCGCTCCTCGTTCTCTCTCTCCTCTGTCGCTCATCCTCTCATCCTTTCCTTCTCCTCTCCTCCTCTCTTCTTCTCTCTCTCTGCTCCTTCTCGTCTCTCTCGTCTTTGTTCTCTCTCTCTCTCTCATCTCTCTCATCTTCTCCGTCTATCTCTCTCTCTCCCTCTCTCCCTTCTTCACTCTCTCTCCATCTCTCTCTTCTCCTCTCTCCCTCGCTCTCTCTCCCTCTCTCTCATCTCTCTCTCTCTCTCTCCCCCTCTCTCTTGCCGTCGCTCTTTCTCCTCTCTGTCGTCTTCATCTAATTTCTTCTACTGTTACTCTCTGCTCGTCTGGTCTTCCTCTCGTCTCCTCTCTCTCACTCTCTCTTCTCTCCCTCTCTCTCTCTCCATCTCTCTCTCTCTTCTCCCTCTCCCTCTTCTCGCGTGCTCGCTTTCCTCACTCTAACTTCATCCGTTCTCGCTTTCCCACTTACTATCTCCACCTCAGCCTCTCTCAGCATCCCTTCCCCCGAGAATCGCTCGCGAGTGACGACAAGAGAGAAGGTGAAATGAAGAATATATCAGACAAAAGCTCGTCCTCTTCTCACTCAACCTTATCTCAGCCTCCTTCGGCAAGCCGCCTCGGGTGTGAATGAGAGGGAATCCATGAGGCTTGGTTGGTGGTAGGTAGCGGGAAGGAGTAGGGGGCAGTCACGGTATTTGACGGCAGTCACGGCTCAGGCAACCACTCGATTATCTCTCCGCAGAGTTGGCATTTCAATATTTCACGGTGTGCAGGAAACCAGATAACTACTACTGTCGACTCGCCGTAAAACGATCGTACAGGAAAGAGAGAGAGAGAGAGAGAGAGAGAGAGAGAGAGAGAGAGAGAAGAAAGAAGANGAGAGAGAGAGAGAGACGTACGTGCGTACGAGGTAGTACGTGCGTGTGTGTGTTCGCGTGTATGTGTGCGTTCCTACGTGTGCGTGCGTGCGTGTACACGCGCGTCGTCGAGTGTGATTGTGTGCGTGCGTGTACACGCGCGTCGTCGAGTGTGATTGTGTGCGTGCGTGCGTGCGTGTCTGTGTGTATGGTTGAGACTCAACCCCGGGGGGCAACCTGATTTGTTCCTCTCCCATCCTCCTGGGTATCACTCTCTTCTCCCTCCCCCTGTCCCTCCCCCTCTCCCTACCTCTCTTCCTCTCTCGCCTCTCTTTCAATCTCGCTCTTTCTCTGTCACTCGCCCGCTCTCACACTCTCCATCGCTCTGTTTCTCGCCTCCTTCGCTCGTGCGCGCGATCTCTTTCTCCCTCTTTCTTCTCGCTCGGTTGCTCGCTCTGCAAAGCAGCGCCACTGGGCGACGAATTCTATCAACTGCCGCGAAATATTGCGGAGCGTATAGCTACTTTGGGCAATGGAGGGCACTGGGGAAAAATCAATTGGGAAGCATTACAGTAGTATTCCACCACACGCTACGCGAGGATCCGTGTGCGCGCTCCAACATAAGGAAGGTAACATAGCTGCTGCATCTATAGAACAGTTCAACTGCACATAACTCAATTGACGGCCGGCTGAGATGGAGCGCGCGATTGGCGCGCGAGCCCCCCCTTCCCGAATGGTGATCATGGCTTCCTCGCTGCTGCTGCTGCTGCTGCTGCTGCTGCTGCTGTACTGCTGCTACTGCTGCTGCTTCTGCCTCCTGCTGCTGCTGTCCTGCTAGTTACTACTGCTACGCTGCCTACTGCGGCTGCTCGTTGGTATGGCGCTGGATTCAGCTGTGATGCAGCCCCTCGTCATTCCTGCCGTAACGCCCTGCATTCCCCTCTAACCGCCCCATCCCTTCCCCTAGCTAACTATCACCCCCTCACCTTCCCCCGCTAACCGCCCCTCGCCTTCCCCGCTAACCGCCCCTCGCCTTCCCCGCTAACCGCCTCCTCGTCCCTCCCCTCTGCTACATCAACCGCCCCTCGTCTCTCGTCTTCCCCTGCTAACCACCCCTCCCCGAGGAAACCGCCCCCTCGTCCCTCGTCTTCCCCTGCTAACCACCCCTCTCCCGAGGAAACCGCCCCTCCCCAGGAAGCCGCCCCTCGTCCCTCCCTCCCACTTCCCTCGCAAACCACCTCTCGTCCCTCCCCTCCCCTATCAACGGCCCCTTCCCCAGTAACCGCGCCCCGTCGGCCCTCCCTTCCCCCGCT
>NW_014577851.1:139600-142100 GCF_000485595.1 Priapulus caudatus
AGGTTGAGAGAGGGGGAGAGGGGGAGAGCGCACACTGATGCTGAAGGGACAAGAGCGCTCGCGCGTTGTTTATCAGTATGTACATGTCGTGTCAACGCGAGCGACGGCGGAAGATAGATGCATATTCGTATATAGGAGGATGCTGCAAGGACGCTGCCGTACATTCGTGGGAAAGTGAAGGAATTTTCGTGGTAGGAGAGCGGAATATTCGTGGCAGAGTAGGAAGGGGGGGGAATAGTCGTGAGAGTAGGATAGAGAAAGATGGAAGAATGTTCGTTGGAGAAGGGCGCGACAGAGTGAAGGAGTCACGTCTTCGTGGGAGAATGAATAATGGAACAGCGGGAGGAGGAAACATCACGGGAAGGAGAAGGAGGAGGAGGAGGAGGGGGGGATTGCTGAGGGAGAGAGAAGATGTATGTATGTTTATGGGACGGGTGTGGAGGATGCTGGGGGAAAAAGCGGGAATAAATCGTACTCGTAACAGTGTGGTGTGCTGTAGTAGTCGTTAATGAGCTACTACTACTACTAGTCAAGTGGTGGTGACGTGACGTAAACGTTAGTGATTCCACTGTACGCCATGACGCAAACGTTAGTGATTCCACTGTACGTCATGACGCAAACGTTGGGTAGGCGGCTTTGACAGTAATCGTCGTCATCATGAATGTGTGTGTTTGAGGGGTGGGGGGTGGGGAGTACCGCCTCCCTCCTCACCCACCCCGCCACCAGTACCGCCTCCCTCCTCACGCCACCCCGTCACCATCCCTCGGGCTTCCCCTCCCTCGACCCTTCACAAGTACCGCCCCCTCCTCACCGCACACCTCACCTAGTACCAAACGTCCCTCCTCACGAACCCTCGCATCGAGTACATTCCTCTTCAACCAACCCCCACCAGTACGCGGCCTTCCTGCTCACTCAACCCGCCACACCAGTACCTACCTCCCCCTCACCCCCCGCCACCATACCGCCTCCCTCCCTCACCCACCCTCACCAGTCCGTGCTTCTCCCCACCCTGCCACCAGTACGCCGACTCCCTCATCACGCCACCCTCCAACAGTACCCACCCTCCCTCCTCACCCACCCGCACCATAACCACCTCCCTCCCACGACCCCAGCATCAGATACCGCCATCCTCCCCGAACTCCGCATCAGACCACTCCCCCTCCCGACCCGTCGCCATGCGCGCCGCGCCTATTACAATACGCCCGCCCTCCACCGCATCCGCCGCACAGTACCGATTGCGTCGTGGCCGTCCCTCTCTCACCCCACCCTCGGCCACCAATACGGCCTCCCTCCCACCACACAACCGTCACCATGTACCGCTCCCCCTCACACTCCCCGCCACCTAGTACGCTCCTCCCCACCCACCCCCCACATACCGCCTCGCCTCCGCAGCACACCTCGCCACCAGTACCGCCTCCCTCACCCCCCCGCCAACATTACAGCCTCGCTCACCACCCGCCACCAGGACTACGACTTCCCTGTCCATGAAACCCTGGCCATCAGTACCACCATCCTCCTATAAAAAAGGCGCCACATACCACTCCACCTCTGCGGACAAACCAAGGGGGGTGGAGGGGGCGAGAGTGATAACACCAACACGCGCTCACTGACCCCGCCATCAGTACCACCTCCCTCCTCACTGACCCCGCCACCAGTACCACCTCCCTGCTCACCCAACCCGCCACCAGTACCGCCTCCCTCCTCACCAGGCCCTAGCTGTGGCAGAGCGAAGGGGCTATAGTTCTAGAGCTATCCCCACCCCTTGCGGCGCGGCCTGTCTCTCGCTGCTGCCACGAGTGGCGCGCAATTATATCTGCTGTTCACAAGATGTACTGCAGGCCACTTACGCGCATGTGATTACAGCGGGCACAATTAGAGCGATTGATGCGGCCGGGGCCTAATAACGGGCCTTTGACGTGGGCGCGCACGCACACTCGGCTGCACTCGTGTGCCAGAAGTTGTTCTGACTTCTCTGATTGCAATTACGGTCGGCGTGCGTGGCGCCATTGTCCTCGCGACCCGGCTGCGCGCGTGGGAAAGAGAGAAGGAGGGAGGGAGGGATGGGAGGGAGGGAGGGAGGGAGGGGGAGAGTGAGAGGAGGGAGACAGAGAAGGAGGGAGAGAGAGGAAGGGAGAGAGAGAAGGAGGGAGAGAGTGGGAGAGAGGGAGGGAGTGAGGGAGGGAGGAAGAGAGAGTGAGAGAGGGAGATAGGGAGGAGGAGAGATGGAGGCAGGTTGAGAGGGGGAGAGAGAAAGGGGAAACAAGAGTAGGGAGGAGCAGGGTAGAGGGAGAGGTAGAAGGAGGGAGGGAGTGCGAGAGGCAGCGAGTTTGAAGTGAAGGATAAAGAAGGGACAGGGAAAGAGAGAGAGAGAGAGAGAGAGAGATAGCGCGAGGAGAGNTCTCTCTCTCTCTCTCTCTCTCTCTCTCTCTCTCTCTCTCTCTCTCTCTCTCTCTCTCTCTCTCTCTCTCTCTCTCTCTCTCTCTCTCTCTCTCTGTCTCTC
>NW_014577851.1:144251-147393 GCF_000485595.1 Priapulus caudatus
ACACACACACACACACACACACACACACACACACACACACACACACACACACACACACACACACACACACACCTACTCGTACAGTAGTGAGCAGGTCCCAGCTTTGTGGGCAGACGCAGCATAAAGGCGCGGCCTTGGGGGTGAGTTTCTTTAGAAAAGACTGGGAACCTTACAGCTCAGGGTTTACTGTGGGTGGCTGCTGCTGTATTTGCCAGCCTGTCACGCTGGGCGCGCCCGCTTGCACACAGCCACGTAACGCCCCACTCCCTCTCATCTCTTTATCCCCTCTTCCCCTCTTTCTCGCGCTCTCTCTCTTTGTCACTCTCTCTCTATCTCTCTCTCTCTCTCTCTCTTTCTCTCTCTATCCTTCTCCCCCACTTCTCTTTCAGCCTCCCTTCTTCTCTCTCGCTCTCTCTTCCTCTCTCCCCTCCCTCTCTCTCACCCTCGCCCGCTCTCGCTCTCCCCTCGAGGAGGGATGTATGATCAGGAGGATGTATGTACATAGGGTGCTGTATGGCGTAATGGCTTGATGTATCTTCTACTGTTTAGGAGGGTGGGAGGAGGCATGGTAGATGATGAAGGGAGGAGGGGTGATTGGTGAGCAGACTGACACCGCACGTCGTTCCCTATCAACCCTCCCCGCACACGCTAGCAATCTAGTAGCAGTCTATATAGCAGCCGAGCACAAAAGGTTAACTGCAGAGGCGGGGGAGGGGGAAGGAGTAGGTGTCCATGAGGCAGCTATTAACCACAGCTGCGATGGTAGGACAGTAGTCAGACAGCGTAATGTCCCCCACGTGTGTGTGCGTGCGCGCATGAGATTCGGCAGTGCTGGGTGCGGTATGGCGGCGCGGCCTTGCTTCTCCACTGTTATCTACTGCAGCTACTAGTGCTGCTGCTGCTACTGCTGGTGCGGCTACTAGTGCGGCTACTGCTGCAGCTACTAGTGCGGCTACTGCTGCTACTGCTGCTGTTAGTGATGGTGATGATGGTGGTGCGCTTACAGATGCATTGTGCGATAATGCGGAGATAATTGTCACAACAGGTTTCGTACAGATTGGCTTATAATCTACGTCTGGTAATCAGATAGGCCCCGAGGGTCCGCCCGCCCGCCCTGCCGCCCGTCCGCCTTCCCCCCGCCTCATATAGCAGAGCTGTCACTATGCGACTAACTAACGAGATTTGCATTCGATGCATTTCATCAGAACGAACAATTACGAGTAGGATTATGTAGATATAGACGTGGGTGGTTGCCCTGGGGGGTTGGGGTGGATGTCGGGATGATGAGGGAGGAGGAGGAGGAGGAGGAGGGGAGGACGTTATAGCGCAGTAGCAATCAGTGGAGAGGGAAGGTGCAGCGATGTAGGTGCAGCGATGTATTCTTCTTTTGAAATGCAGAGGATTTCTTTCCTTAGTGACTATACGCCTGTTTATTCTTTTTTTTTTGTGTAGCGCATATCCATGTATGTTTCTGCGTGTATCCCGCGTTCCTCCTTCTCTCTCCCTCCCTTCCTTCCTCCCCTTTCCTTCCTCCCTTTGTATCTGCTCGCGTGCGTCACACAGTGGGGTTTGTATAAGGCAGCCCACAGGGTTTAAATATATAAACTATATATTTATGTGTCAGTGTGCGGCAGCGTGCGTGCGATGTACATGTGTGTTGCAGAGGAGCATTTCCATGGCATTTCCAGGAAATTATCGGCAATAATAGGCGAAAGAGAGTAGCGAAACATTAAGACTTTGGTAGTAAATATTATAGATATCGTATTTATTTAGCATTATATTTTATTGAAACGCGCCAAGTGCCTGTGCACAGTGGGGTTTGTAGAAGGCAGCCGGGTCTGCGAGACCCGCGCGATAACGACCACCTTTACTGATGGCGAGATGATAGGAAGCAATCAGTAGTAGCCAGGGGCCTAGCCAGCCGGATCTTACCGCTGTGTGCAGCATCACGTATCACAGGCGCCTGTCCTCTTGCGGGGCAGGCCAGCCGGCCAAGCAGGCAGAGAGGCAGGCAGGCAGGCAGGCAGGCAGGCAGGCAGGGAAGCTGGCAGGGAGGCAGGCAGGCAGGCAGGGAGGTAGGCAGGCAGGCAGCCAGCCAGCCAGGCAGGCAGGCATGCAGGCAGGCAGGCAGGCAGGGAGGCAGGCTGGCAAGCAGGCAGGGAGGTAGGCAGGCAGGCAGCCAGCCAGGCATGCAGGCAGGCAGGCAGGCAGGCAGGGAGGCAGGCAGGCTGCGCTATCTAGGTTGGGCCATTAGCGCGCACAGTGGGTCAGTCGTGCCGAAGGTTGCACGCCGCTGCTAAAGTGGACTCCGCCCCGCGGCTAATGATGTGCGGACAGGTAAAATACAGCAGGTAGATGGATGGATAAACGCGCACGGGCCTGTCAGGTATTAGGAGGGGGCGGGGAGGGGCGGGGCTTGCTGGGGGAATGGGAGGGGGATGCGGAGAGGAGAGAGGGAGGTAAAGAGCGGGGGTGTGAGGGGAAGGGGATGGGGATGCGGGGAAATTGTGAGGGGGATGCGTGGAAAGGGAAGGTTATGCGGGGAATGGGACGGGCATGCGGGGGAAGGGGAGGGGAGATGTAGGGGAAGGTGATGAGGATGCGGGGGAAGGGGGGGATGCGGGGAAGGTGAGGGGGATGCGGGGAAGGTCAGATGGGTTCTCTCTGTGTGTGATGGTTCGTGTATATTGCGGTTCGCTCGTGTTATTCATAGCGGAGCTGATTAAAGAAGCCAGCCTGGGGCTTCACCGTTGCTGATCACACCCTGATGCGGACGGATGCTGAGAGCTAGTCATGCCGGCGCCGTGGCAACGGAGCGGCGCAGCAGCCCGTTGCCGTGGCAGCCGGCCTGGCGTCGTTGTTCACGCTGCAGGCATTCGGCGCATGCGCGCGGGCCGGGACGGAAATCCTGGATGGATTTATTTGTGCCAGCTTGCTAGCAGGGCGGGCGGTACTGGGTCGCATTGTGCAAACACATCTTGTTTGGACAGCCTGCCGCGCGGTGGAGGTTGGGGAGGTGTCGCCTGGGTGACTCTTTCCCTCCCTCGCTCTCTCTCTCTCTCGCTCTCTCTCTCTCTCTCTCTCTCTCTCTCTCTCTCTCTCTTTCTCTCCCTCTCTCTTCTCTCACTTTTTCTCGCTCCTC
>NW_014577851.1:149618-149823 GCF_000485595.1 Priapulus caudatus
GTCTATCTATCTATCCCCCGTCTATCTATCTATCCCCCGTCTATCTATCTATCCCCCCGTCTATCTATTTATCCCCCGTCTATCTATCTATCCCCCCGTCTATCTATCTATCCCCCCGTCTATCTATCTATCCCCCCGTTTTCTCTATCTATCCCCCCGTCTATCTATCTATCCCCGTCTATCTATCTATCCCTCCCGTCTATCT
>NW_014577851.1:150161-155161 GCF_000485595.1 Priapulus caudatus
GAGAGAGAGAGAGAGAAAGAAAGAAAGAACGCGTTAACAGCGCGCTGTGATAGAGAAGCCCGTACGTGATTCCCACGTCCCCCTGCCGACCCCCCCTCGCCAATGCGGCGAGTCGTTTCAGATAGAATTTATGAAGTAGTCAAGGAAGCAGCGCGGATGGCTGAACAAATATGGCAGCAAAGGCTGAGGGGGGAGATAACGAGCTAGCGCCAGAATTCCGGCGCACTGTTTATTCCCGATAAGCTGATTGAATTGTCGCTCCGTCGCCTCGCCCGGCGAGGCGCGCGCGCGCCCATCGCCGCTCCTAGGTGGCAGCACGTGTCGCCGACGTCGGACGACGGCCGTCGAAATTCGTTCCGTGTTTTTTTTTCGGGCGAGCGATCCGTGAAACTCTGAGTCCGTGCGCCGTCGCCGTCCGTGCGCGGAATCGCGTGTTTGCCGCTTGGCCGCGGGTTCGGGGATCGGTCGCGTGGCGGAGTCGGTGCGCGGAAATGCTCAGAAAAGTCGTCGCCTCGATACGACGTCAGCAAACATTCGATTATAGTTCGACGCCACGCGCGATGTTTGAGTGGTGCCTTCAGCTGGACAAAGTAAGCGGTCTGCCTGTCTCTCTGTCTTCTTTGCTCCGTCTCCCTCTATACGCGCCGTAAATTTCTGTATCTCGCTTTCTCTCTCTCTCCCTCTCTATCACTCGGCGATTCTTGTTACGCTTCTCTTCCTTTTTTCTTCCTCTTCTCGCGGACATCTGACGACGTAATTAAAAGCACCGCACCGCGAAGAGTGCCTGCGCTCTCTCTCTCTGCGTTCTCTCTCTTTCTCTCTCTCTCTCTCTCTCTCTTCTTCTCTCTCTCTCTTCTCTCCTCACCCCTGCCTCCCCTCCCTCACCCTCCCTCCCTCCCTCCCTTCCCTTCCCCTCTCTCCGTCTTTCCCTGTCTCCCTCTCATCTCTCCCTCTTATTCCTCTCTCTATTTCTTCTTTCAACTCAACTATTTTCTCTCAATTCCCTCCTCCCTCCCTCTCTTCGTCTCCTATCTTCTCTTCTCTATAACCTCCCGTCCCTGCGCCTGCCCTGTCGCCTTTCCCTCCTGTTCCTTGCCCGTCCCGTCCTCCCTCCCTCCCAGTCCTCATGCTTACAGATGCTCCTCTTCTTACTTTCCCCTCTCTCTCTCTCTCCCTCTCTTCTCTCTGATTTGCTCTCTCTCTTCTGTCCTCTCTCTCTTCTCTCTCTCTCTCATCTCTCTCTCTCTCTCCTCTCTCTCATCTCTCTCGCTCTCTCTCTCTTCCTCTCTCTCCTCTCTCTCTCTCTCTCCTTTCTCTCTCTCTCTCTCTCTCTCTCTTCTCTCTCCTCTCTCTCTCTCCTCTCTCTCTCTCTCTCTCTCTCTCTCTCTCTCTCTCTCTTCTCCTCTCTCTCTCCTCGCTTTTCTCTCTTCTTCTCTCTCTCTCCTCTCTCTCTCCTCCTCTTCTCTCTCTCTCCTCCTCTCTCCCCTCTCTCCCTCGCTCCTTCTCTCCCTCTCTATATTCTCTCTTCCCACTCTCTCTCTCTCTTATCTCTCTCTCCCTCCCTCCCTCCCTCCCTCTCTCCCCCTCACTCGCTCCCTCCTCTCTCTCTTCCCTCTCTCTCTCTCTCCCTCTTTCTCTCTCTCCCCTCTCTCTCTCTCAGTCTCTCTCGCCCTCTCTCTCTCTGTCTCTCCCCCCTCTCTCTCTCTATCTTTCTTGGGGCGATCTCCGCATGCCAACATGTGAGTTTGATTTGGCGCGTGTTAACCGCGTGCCGACGTCTATTGGCCGCTGCCGGGGCGCGTTTTAAATTTAGTTCAGGCACCGAGGCAGGAGGCGGGCGGGCACATAAGACGGAGGACGGGCGAGTAGTCAAGACCAGGTCCAGGTTAGGAGAAGTGAATGTGCACTTCCAGGGTTCGCCAGTGTCTTCGCGATGCTGGCACGCTCGGATGCTGATTGAGCAAACGGCTTCATGCAGGTGGCATCCTCCCTAAGATTCTGAATCCTCACACCTGAGATTTAATTGCGTGAAAGAATGAAACGGTGGCGCCACCTAAAGGCTAATGCCCATAAGGCCTTTTGTTTTTCGTGTACATCGGGACAGGACAGGAGCAGGGCATATTGGGTGTTTTTGGCTCAATATGAGGGTCGAACGATCAGCGCCATCTACTGGGAAGAATGGGAGAGGTCGTCATTGCTTGGTTGGGACGGACGCATGTGAACTACGAGGTCTCGATTGAGGTTGACAAAGAAGACATTTGTCGAGCAGAAGACGATCGCGGTGGCGCCCCCTAGCGTTAGCTGACGGCGCGGTATGGCAGGGTGACGGCGCGGGGGTCACGCGTGGGTCCGGTGGTTCAACACTGCGCTGTGCCACGCAGCCTGCCTGCCTGCCTGCCTGCCTGCCTGCCTGCCTGCCTGCCTGCCTGCTGTCGGCAGCCGCTCTGTCAATATCATCCATTCAGAGGCGAAAATTCCCCTGTTGTTTTAAAATCGGCTCGTTATAGTACAATCGCTCTCCTCTGCGTTGGCGTGTACGGGTGGTGGAGGGGGGGGGGGCGTGCGTGAGTGCTTGCTTTCTTACACATACCAACGCCCAGCAGCAGCAGCAGCAGCAGCAGCAGCAGCAGCAGCAGCAGCAGCAGCAGCAGCAGCGGTGGGATGCCTGGACGTTGGATGCGAGATTGAACGAAGTGCTTATGTTGCGTGAACGTGTCATATAGAGGAGTCACGCACTTAACACTTACACATCGCACACACCACACACACCACATTCTACACACACACATACGCACACATGCACGCGCACATACACCACATTCTACACACACACGCGCACGCATGCACGCGCGCACACACCACATTCTACATACACACATGCACGCGCGCACTTAACACTTACATATCGCACACACCACACACACCACATTCTACACACACACACACGCACACATGCACGCCACACACTACACACACACACACAACACACACACACATCACGACACACACACACACACACACACACGCGGCAAACACACACCCACGCGGCGCACGAGCATCACGCAGCGACAAACATCCACGGCACGCACGCACGGCACCAGATTGCACGCGCGCACACATCACATCACCACATCTACACACACACACACCCACACACAGCACGCACACGCCCATGCGCACGACACAACGACAACACAAGCCAGTGTCAGCACATCACACACACACACACACACACACACCACACACACAGACACACACACCGACACACACACCCCAACACAACACAACACGCACAACATTTGCCTACATGGTCTACGATACGACCTCTGGCCCCACCCACTGCCCCCACTCCCACCCCACCACCGCACCACCAGCGGCCTCCTGCCGCGCCGCCCCCGATGGAGGGGCCGTACAGCGTGGCGGTGTAGGCCAACGGAGACCATGTAGCCATGCAATGCGTCGGCGAGTAAAACAAACATTCGATATAGATTCGACGAGAGATGGTGCGACCAGGAAAACATATTGGTGCACGACAGGCGCTTAGCGTGTGTGTACAGGTTCCCCGGGGTCGCAATAGTGGTAAGGGGTATGAGGAGGAGCTGACAGTAGAAAAAGAGATGGGGGAGTGGGAGAGAGAGCGAGAAGAGAGCGAGAGAAGAGATAGAGGGGTGGGGGAGTGGTGTGCTGTGTGAGAGAGAGGAGAGAGAAGAGAGAGGAGAGAGAGAGAGAGAGAGAGAGGGAGAGAGAGAGAGAGAAGAGAAGAGAGAGAGAGAGAGCGAGTAGATGAGGTAGAGAGTAGAGAGATTTAGAGAGATAGAGACGATAGATAGAGAATAGAGAGAGGAGAGAGAGAGCGAGAGAGCGAGATAGCGAGAATAGGCGAAGATAGCGAGATAGAGAGGGAGAGAGGGAGAGTGTGAGGGGAGGGGAAGGGGGAGGCATTGCATATTGTACAGCCACTCACGACGTTCGGTCTGCAGATACCCCTTTGCCCCCCCTCCCTAACCGAGGCGCTTAGCGACCAGCTGAAATCTGTGTGAGAAGTGCTGCGATCACTGGTCAGCTCGCACCGCAGCGCGCAGCGCACGCTACGCATGGTTTGCTACGCGGGCCCACTCAAGGCCTTCACCTACGCAGTAGGATAATATAGCGGGAGAGTTGCGTTGGTTTTTTACACACACATATGCGCGCACATCCCACGCCCACGCACCCCCGCGCAACACTCACACAACACACATAACATACGCACGCACGCACACGCACGCACGCACACACGCACGCACGCAGCAACAACAGTGTATGCAAGCAGTAGCTTTGAAAGTTAATTACACTGAGAGCTTTTTGATCGCGTCTCTCTCTCTCGCTGTCTCTCTATCAGCTGCCGCTGGCGCTGCGATGCTTATCTCGCGGCCGGGGTCCACCCAGCAGCAGCAGCAGGCAGCAGCAGGCAGCAGGCAGCAGCAGCATGCAGGTCAGCGCTCTCTATCAGCTAGCAAAGAGCTGCCGCTGCATGTATGCGTACGTTAGGGTAATGCATGCTGCGCGCTGTCAGTCCCTATGCTGATAATCAGTTACTACGCGAAGGCCGGACCCCGGATTCCGGATTCCGGATCCCGAATTCCGGAGCTCGATGTAGCGCATCGTGGTACACGCCGGTACGGCGGCTGGCTAAGAGAACGCCAGCATGAGATGGGAGGAGAGAGGGAGGAGAGAGAGAGAGGGGGGAGATAGAGAAGAGAGAGAGGGGGGGGAGCCAGGGAGAGAGAGAGAGAGGGGAGAGATAGAGAGAGAGAGAGAGGGAGAGAGAGCGCGCGAGAGAGAGAGAGAGAGGAGACAAACAGAGAGAGAGAGAAGAGGAGGGGCGGGCTGGGGGGAGAGAGAGAGTGGGGGGGGGGAGCGCGCCGTGAGAGAGAGAGCAGAGAGAGAGGGAAGACAGAGAGAGAAGAGAGAGTGAGAGAGACAGAGAGAGAGAACAGAGAGGGTGGGGAGAAAGAAACGCG
>NW_014577851.1:157977-159900 GCF_000485595.1 Priapulus caudatus
TCTCTCTCTCTCGTCTCTCTCTCTCTCTCTCTCTCTCTCTCTCTCTCTCTCTCTCTCTCTCTCTCTCTCTCTCTCTCTCTCTCTCTCTCTCTCTCTCTCTCTCTCTCTCTCTCTCTCTAGCTGTCCCTCTCTCGTCTCCCATCTCCCCCTCTCTAGCTGCCCCCTCTCTTTCTCTAGTTCTTCTACCGCAACTAATTTACATGCGTTGGGAAACGGTGAGAGATTACCTGGCTTCAACTAGGCTTTCCTCGTAATTGTTGCTCTCATAATTTATTTTCGCCTCGCAAACTCGAGAGGGAAGCGATCTCAGCAACATCAGCGGCAGCATTATCGTCATCATCATCATCATCATTGTCGTCGTTGAGGCGTCGTCGTCATCGTCATTATCAGCGTCATCATCAGCAACAGCAGCAGCAACAGCAGCATCATCATCATCATCAGCAGCAGCAGCAGCATCATCATCAGCAGCAGCAACAGCAGCAGCAGCAACTGCAGCAGCATCATTATCAGCAGCAGCAGCATCAGCAGCAGCATCATCATCAGCAGCAGCAGCAGCGAGCGCTCTACGTTACTTGGCATGCTGAGCAGGGAACGCATTAAAGAATTCTATGAATGCGCAATAAGGGCTCGTAGCAAATATGCAGAGATTACCAGCGAGCGAGCGCGCGCGGCTGCTGCTGCTGCTGCTGCTGCTGCTGCTGCTGCTGCTGCCCGCACTATAGTCTGTCGGCATGCGATCGAAAGAAGACGTCGCCGCCCAGCGCGGCAACAGTGGCGGCCGGGGTTTAATTCCCATCCACGTCATCGGCGCCAGTGAAGAAATTCTTTCACGAGAAGGCTGCACTGTTGTCATCACGAGCGATGATTGGCGGGTGGCGTCCTCTACCGGCCGCCGCCATTTTGTGTGTCTCGCGCATGCGCACGCCTCTAATGCTGGAGGCGCCGTCCTCTAATCGCGTCCGGCTGTTTTTCGTCGAGTAATGTAATTAATGTAACATAATGTCGCGCAATTAAGTCGCCGCTGAATGGCGGCTTTCAGCCGAGCGAGCGAGCGAGGGCGGCGCTGCGTCAGGCGAGGCGAGGCGAGGCGAGGCCGAGAGTCACGAGTCTTCTTCCTTCACGCGCGCCGACGTGAACAGCGCTGCAATTTCTCTTTTCTCTCTCGCTCTCTTTTTGGCGTGCGTGCGTGCGTGCGTGCGTGCGTGCTCGTTATGAATAGAGGCAGGCAGGCAGGTTAGCACGCAGGCAGGCAGGCAAGCACGCAGACATGCAAGCAGGTAGGTAGGCAGGCATGCAAGCAGTCAAGCATGCAGGCAGGCAGGCAGGCAGGCAGGCAGGCAGGAAAGCTGACATGTAGACAGGCATGCATGCTGGCACGCACGCACGCACGCACGCACGCAGGAAAGTTGACATGCATGCCTGCTGGCAGGCAGACAGGCAAGCACGCACGCACGCACGCACGCAGGCAGGAAAGCTGACATGTAGGCAGGCGCTCGCTCGGGATTTTTTCCTGGCAAAGATTACACATGAAACTGGCCGGCCTAAAACGCGCCGGCGAGGAAATGAGACAAAAGCGATAATTTTCTTAATGTTATTAGCATATTCATGGCTCGATTAGCCAGCGCGCGCTTTTGTCATTTATGAGTCCCGGTTCTGCGATAAAACTGCGTCCGGATGGGCCGCGACTGAAATGCCAATAAACGGAAACGGACGCTGCGTGCTGCGCGCGGGGGGGGGGCGTACTGGACGAAAATTAAGTTCGGAGAGAGAGAGAGTGAGAGAGAAGGGGGAGGGAGGGAGGGAGGGAGGGAGAGAGAGAGAGCAGACAAAAACGTACGACACGATTCTCCATTCTGTTGGCAGCAAATCGACTCCATAACCTGCCTAACTTGAAACAATAGGCAGCTACTAACGACTCTTGCG
>NW_014577851.1:162682-164259 GCF_000485595.1 Priapulus caudatus
GGAGGGAGAGAGGGGAAGGAGGGAGAGAGGGGAAGGAGGGAGAGAGGGGGAGGAGGGAGAGAGGGGGAGGAGGTTAATGTTTTGGAAATTGAGAAAGAAGAAATGATGACGAAGAAAAAGATAGCGACGAAGACGGCGAAGAAGCAGAAGAAAGGAAGACGTAGCGATACAGGAAAAGGAAGACAAAGAAAGAAAGAAGAGAATAGAAACAGAACAGGAAAAAGATGAAGCCGACAAAGGCGAAGAGGAAGAAGACAAAGAATAGGACGGGGGGGGGAGAGATGGATAGGCGGGGGGATAGATAGATAGACGGGGGGATAGATAGATAGGCGGGGGGGATGAAGCCGACAAAGGCGAAGAGGAAGAAGACAAAGAATAGGACGGGGGGGGGAGAGACGTATAGGAGGCGGAAAAGGAAGGCAACGAAGACGAGGAAACGGATGAACAGATATAGAAGGATGAAGGCGATAAAGAAGAAGACAAAATCGAAGAAGAGGAAACGGACGAAGAGAAGGAGAAAGATGAAGGCGATAAAGAAGCAGACAAAGACGAAGAAGAAGAAGAAGATGGAAGATGGAGAGTGCGTGTAGGGATGCAGGCCGCGTGTCGCAGCGTAGACCATCGTTACGTACGGGCCTGTACGGCGCACGCAGCCTCTCTCATATCGTGGCTTCATCTGTGTGTCGCCGGCTTGTCGCTCAAATGCCATGGTAATGTATGAAGATCTGCGTCATTGCGGGGTGGCCAGCTCGCACTCGTAACGCTTGGACGAGGCGACCGCAGCTCGAGCAAGACGCTGAGGGAAGGGAGAGAGTAGCGAGAGGGGTGGGGCTGGGGAGGGAGAAGGGAGGAACGGGAGAGGAAGATAGTAGGGAAGAGAGGGGTGGGGAGAGGGGAAGAGAGGGGCGGGAGAGGAAGACAGTAGGGAAGAGAGGGGTGGGGAGGGGGGAATGGAGGGACAGGGGACGAAGATAGTAGGGAAGCGAGAGGGGGTGGCGCAGAGGGATGGAGAGGGTTACGACAGGGGAAGAGGGAAAGTGTGGGGAAGGGTACTCCAGGAAGGAGAAGGGGTTGGTCACCGTTGGTGTCTGTGGGAGGGAGAAGAGATGGGTGCCTGAAGAAGGATGAGGGGTGGGGCGGGTGAGGGGAGGAGCCGGGGATGGAGGAGGAAGTGGGAGAGAAGGTGGGTGACAGAGGAGCGGTGTTACGCGTCTCTGGCCTGGTCGTCCGTTTGTTCACCGTATGGTGTCCGGCCGCGGGCGTGCGTGCGCGTTCAGGCATGCGTGCGTGCGCGCGTGTGCGTGCGGATCGTCTATAATGTACACCGCGTCCGACTACTGACAGAATTCCTGAGAACATGCTAACGCCGCGAACGACCGGGAATTTTCTCGAAATAAATTATTTCCCGACACAAATTGAAACAAATTGGTCGTCATCGAATTATTGTTAATGTGGGTTCTGCATTTGAGCGGCGTGCGGCGTGCGCGCGCTGCGGAGGCTGAGGCTGGGGCAGCAGCAGTAGCAGCAGCAGTAGCAGCAGCAGCAGTAGCAGCAGCAGCAGTAGCAGCAGCAGTAGC
>NW_014577851.1:165637-166159 GCF_000485595.1 Priapulus caudatus
CAGGCAGACATGCAGGCAGGCGGACAGATCGTTACACTAGCTGAGGTATGTCAACATCGCATCGCTGGCGGAGTGCCGGAGCCGCCGGCAGGATGTAGACGGACGGACGGACGGACGGACGGACAGACAGATAGCTAGCTAGCTAGCACTGCTCACATGTCTCTGCCTCACATCGATGAAAACGTCGGCAAATAGCACGTCACCGCGCCGACAGATATAATACAAATAGCATCGGTCTCTGACTGTGTGTGCGCGTGTGCGTGCGTGTGCAGAGAGATAAAGAGAGAGGGAAAGCGAGCGAGAGTGAGAGAGACAAGGGAGAGTGGAAGGGAGGAAAGGATGGGAGAGGGATGGAGAGAGGAAGCGGATGGATAGATCTAGAGGATAAGATGAGATCGGATAAGTAAAAATATATGAGCAAGAAAAAAAGGGCAGAGAGAGAGAGAGAGAAAAAAGAAGAAGAAGAAGAAGAAGAAGAGGAAGAAGAAGAAGAGAGAGAGAGAGAGAGAGAGAGAGAGAGAG
>NW_014577851.1:167277-168830 GCF_000485595.1 Priapulus caudatus
CATGTATGCAGGCAGGCACGCAGGCAGGCAGGCAGGCAGGCGGGTCCGGGCGTTCAGGCAGGCAGGCAGGCAGGTAGGCAGGCAGGCAGACAGGCAGGCACGCAGACAGGCAGGCGGTACAGTGGTGGCTGTGTGACGAGGTATCATGGCTATGTGTGATCATGGAGATGATACATCATCACTGTCATCAGTGTCATGCATCATGGAGATGATACATGCATCATGGAGATGATGAGATGCACACCTGCATAATATATTGATATATAATGATATGATATATATTGATAATTAATATATATACGCATATATATATATACTCGGGAGGGGTGCGTTGCCTGGCTTACTATCGCGACTAAAATATGATATGTATATATATTTATATGTGTTTGTATGTGTGTGACAGACGATATTCGTTATATGATCTGCGCGTGTAAGTATATTGGGCGCACCACTGGGGGTTACGCGCTAGCTGCTGCTGCCTGCATGTGGCCCCGGCATCATCATCACCATCATCATCATCTGTTCATCGTTAGGAAGCTGAAGTGGCTGCTGAAGTGTGTGACTGCGGTCAGTGCGATGGCTTCCTCGATTGAATTCTCCACCAGCCGTCGCTGCTGTGCACCTCCTGCTTGACAGAGCCGTATATACGGCTTTATATACAGAGCCTTATATACAGAGCCATATATACAGAGCCGTATATACGGCTTTATATACAGAGCCGTATATACAGAGCCGTATATACGGCTTTATATACAGAGCCATATATACAGAGCCGTATATACGGCTTTATATACAGAGCCATATATACAGAGCCGTATATACAGAGCCGTATATACGGCTTTATATACAGAGCCATATATACAGAGCCGTATATACGGCTTTATATACAGAGCTTTATATACAGAGCTTTATATACGGCTTTATATACAGAGCTTTATATACAGAGCTTTATATACAGAGCTTTATATTTATATACGGCTTTATATACAGAGCTTTATATACAGGCTTTATATACAGAGCTTTATATACGGCTTTATATACAGAGCTTTATATACGGCTTTATATACAGAGCTTTATATACGGCTTTGCTGCTTGATCGCATCGCCGTGGTTGCTCTGCTACCTGTGGCGCAGTGCCCCCTGGTGGCGACCCCCTCCCTGGTTACCGACGCTGCGACTGTGGACGCCATCGTGAGTGTTGCAGTGCCCCCTGGTGGTTGGCGTCGTCGTCTGCGTCTGCGGGCGCATCGGGCGGTTGATTATTCGCTCTTATGCGGCCGACTCTTTGAGCTGGCTGTGTTTACAGCTCATATATATTGCATATTAGCAGTGCTCGTGCTGACACTCATGAAATGCAGGTTTGCTGGCGGGTGCGTGGAAACAGCTGAGTAAAATAGCTAGGATGCAGGAGGAGGAGGACGAGGAGGAAGAGGAGGAGGAGGAGGAGGCGTTGGAGAGAGAGAGAGAGAGAGAGAGAGAGAGAGAGAGAGAGAGAGAGAGAGAGAGAGAGAGAGAGAGAGAGAGAGAGAGAGAGAGAGAGAGAGAGAGAGAGAG
>NW_014577851.1:174825-176283 GCF_000485595.1 Priapulus caudatus
CTCTGGCGCGCGCGTCGTCAGCCGTGTCAGCATGCGCGGTCACGCTCGCAGAGTGAGTGCGCCTAGGCTATATTGCGATGTTCACAACACAGCCGGCGTAACGTCTGCCTGCTAAAGCATCCGTCCATCCACGTGCGTGCGTGCGTGCGTGCGCGCGTGCGTGCGTGCGCGCGTGCGTGCATGCGGGCGTGCGTGTGCGTGCGGCAGTGGTCACGCGTAGCGGCCGTTCGTTACGCCTTCGTAAAAAAAATCGATAGCGTCGTCGTCGTCCGGCGTGAAGCCAGCTATAGCAGTGCAGCTCCGCGTGCATGGATGCTAGCAGCAGCAGCAGGAAGCAGCAGAAACACTGACACGGCTCTCACTGTATCGTCGGCGCGCGTCGTTCCTCGCAGCTCTTTCTTTAGCGTCGAGTGTGTGCGTGGGTGCATACGTGCGTGCGTGCGGTCGTGCGTGCGTGCGTGCGTGCGTGCGTGCGTGCGTGCGTGCGTGCGTGCGTGCGTGCGTTCTTCCGTGCTTTCGTGCGTGTGTGCGTGCGTGCGTGCGTGCGTGCTAACTCGCTCCCTTCGTGAAGCCCTGCCGCTTCTCCCGTCCTCCTCCTACTCCTCCTCCTCCTCCTCATCCTCTCTCCTCCTCGACCCGGGAGAACCCAGCGCGCGGCATGCTGTGATCTCGGTGCTAACCCGACCTCTCCGCCACCTCTCCCCCTTCCCCCCGTCCTCCTCCTCCTGCTCCTTCACCTCTTCATCCTCCTCCTCCTCCTCCCCCCGTCCTCCTCCCAGCGCACCGAGTAAAGCCGAGGAAGCCCCGGAGCTTTGGAATTAGCGCTTAGGCCTAAAATGCTGGTCGGATTAGTACGGGTAGACTGTAAGAAGCTTAGGCGAGAAAGCGCGGGCCGGCTGCAGCGCGCCAGATATATTTATGTGAAATGGCTTGAGCGAGGCGCGCGAGCGCCAGTGTCCAAATACTCTGGGCAAGTGGCGGGGGAGGGGGAGGGAGAGGGGGAGGGGAGGGGGAGTGGGGTTGGAGGGGGGCGTGTGCTGCGCTGTCTCTTCAACTGCGACTGCGCTACTGCCCTGGATCCGCAATCGCGAAAGTAAGAGAGAGCGTGAGTGGGAGGGAGAGAGGGGGAGGAGGAGAGGAAGGGAGAGAGAGTGTGTTTGAGAGAGAGGGGGAGATGAAGAGTGAGAGAGAGAAAGGGAGTGAGAGAGAAACAGAGAGAGAGAGAGAGAGAGAGAGAGAGAGAGAGAGAGAGAGAGAGAGAGAGAGAGAGAGAGAGAGAGAAGAGAGAGAGAGAGAGAGAGAGAGAGAGAAGAGAGAGAGAGAAAAGAGAGAGAGAGAGAGAGAGAGAGAGAGAGAATAGAGAATAGAGATAGAGATAGAGAGAGACGAGAGAGAGAGAGAGAGAGAGAGAGAGAGAAGAGGGAGAGAGAGAGAGAGAGAGAAGAGAGAGAGAGAGAG
>NW_014577851.1:179470-181341 GCF_000485595.1 Priapulus caudatus
TCTCTCTCTCGCTCTCTCTCTCTCTCGCTCTCTCTCTCTCTCTCTCTCTCTCTCTCTCTCTCTCTCTCTCTCTCTCTCTCTCTCTCTCTCTCTCTCTCTCTCTCTCTCTCTCTCTCTCTCTCTCTCTCTCTCTATCTATCTATCTCTCCACCACTCTCGCTCGCTGCTCGCTCTGCGCTGAACCTTCTCCTTTCTTCGCTTTCTTCTCTCGCACTGATATCACTCTTGATCAGCGACAGAAGGAAGAGGCACGATAATTCGATGAGGGATGTTTGCATTATTGTCACCGATCGATCGACCGATCGATCGCTCCGACCGGGCGATAATTCCGTTAACCCTGCGTGTATGGCAGCGTTCAGCCCCCCCGCACGCACGCACGCACGCACGCACGCACGCACGCACGCACGCACGCACGCACGTACGCACGCAGGAGACGAGTATGTTCACTTGGTCTACCCGATAATTTGATTTCCGTTCGATTTCATTTACGGGTCGGCGAGCGCGCGTTCGTGCGTTTGGACAGCTGCACGTGTATACCGCTTCACGAGTTGACGTACGGGACTACCTGTCTGCCTGCATGCCTACCTACCTACCTGCCTGCCTGCCTACCTGCTTGCCTGCCTGCCTGCCTGCCTGCCTGCCTGCCTGCCTCCCTGCCTGCCTGCCTGCCTGCCTGCCTACCTACCTGCCTGCCTACCCGGTTGCCATTCCGACATTAACGTCTCCCTGGAGCCTTTTTGTCCGCACTAGCGGCTCCTGCGAGAAAATTCCTCCTCCTTCTCCTACTCCTCCACCTCCTCCTCCTCATTCTCCCCCTCCTCTTCCTCCTCATTTTCCTCCTCGTCATCCTCCTCCTACTCCTCCTCCTCCTCCTCATCCTCCTCCACGGCCACCTCCTCCCTCCTCCTCCTCCTCCTACTCCTCCACCTCCTCCTTATCTTCCCCCTCCTCTTCCTCCTCTTCCTCATCCTTCTCCTCCTCCTTCTCCTCCTCCTCCTCCTTATCTACCCCCTCCTCTTCCTCCTCCTCCTCCATCTCCTCCTCCGGAATGTACAGCTGTGATGCGTCCCTGCCGCGGGAGGCTGCGACTGCTACGCAGTGTCTGCTGCCCGGACTGCGAGGAAAAACGCAGCAGCCGAGTCGGAGTGTGATCGAGAACAGACGAACGTTTTTTACGGCCAGCCAGCGTTGACTAGCAGTGGGGACCTTACCAATCTATGTATAGTTGACTGCCAAGGCCATATGCACCGTACACACACGCACACACGCACGCACACACACACGCACGCTCGCCCGCACACGCACGCACACACACACACACACACACACACATATATATATATATATATATATATATATATATATATATAAAGCTAGCTACTAGCTTGGCGTGACAGACAGGCAGCTGCTCGCACACACATCGTCACCGCGTTTTCGCGCGTTTTTGTTGTTTTTTGTTCGTAACGGTCGCGAGATGGTCTTGTCTCGAGGGGCCGTAAAAAACGCGAGAGAAAGAGAGTCGGGAATCTAGCGAAGACGGTGATGCGACGAGCGCGTTTTAACGAAGTGAGTGTGAAAGAGGGCCATCAGCACGATGGTGAGAGAGGGAGGATTGTGAGAGGGAGAGGATTGTGAGAGAGAGGGGAGGATGGTGAAAGGGGGAGGATGGTGAAAAGGGGGAGGATGGTGAAAAGGGGGAGGATGGTGAAAAGGGGGAGGATGGAGAGAGGGGGAGGATGGAGAGAGAGAGAGGACGGGGATGGGTGTGAGGATGAGGATGAGGATGAGGATGAGGATGAGGACGGGGATGGGGATGAGGATGGGGATGAGGATGGGGATGAGGATGGGGATGAGGATGGGGATGAGGATGG
>NW_014577851.1:184299-184816 GCF_000485595.1 Priapulus caudatus
TGTTGCTCCTGCTGGTGCCGCTATTACTACTACTGCTGATGCTACTGCTGCTACTACTGTTACTGCTGCTGCTGCTACTACTGCTACTGCTGCTGCTGCTGCTGTGGCTGCTGCTGCTGCTGCTACTGCTGTTGTTGTTGCTCCTGCTGGTGCCGCTATTACTACTACTGCTGATGCTACTGCTGCTACTACTGTTACTGCTGCTGCTGCTACTACTGCTACTGCTACTGCTGCTGCTGGGGCTGCTGCTGCTGCTGCTACTGCTGTTGTTGTTGCTCCTGCTGGTGCCGCTATTACTACTACTGCTGATGCTGCTGCTGCTACTACTGCTACTGCTGCTGCTGCTACTACTGCTACTGCTGCTGCTGCTGCTGTGGCTGCTGCTGCTGCTGCTACTGCTGTTGTTGTTGCTCCTGCTGGTGCCGCTATTAGTACTACTGCTGATGTTACTGCTGCTACTACTGCTACTGCTGCTGCTGCTGCTGTGGCTGCTGCTGCTGCTGCTACTGCTGTTGTT
>NW_014577851.1:186392-187008 GCF_000485595.1 Priapulus caudatus
GCTCGCATGCACGCACGTACGCTCGCACCCACGCACGCTCGCACGAACGCACGCACGCACGCACGCACGCACGCACGCACGCACGCACGCACTCCTCTAGGTCGGCATCGCCTGTCTGCATCGATTGATCACCATGTGTGGCTTGTAGTACTAGTAGGTTTTTTCTCTCCCTGCCTCCCGTGTCGTCGTCGTCGTCGTCGTCGTCGTCGTCGCTGGCCGGTCGCCGGACACACTCATTTGCGTAGCAGGGGAAATTAACCGGCGATAGCGGCGCCGCTCGGCGACAGGGCGAGATTCGGCACTGAATTCCCACGCGGCGTCAATTTCCTGCTCGCGTCAATTGACTGATCGTATGCACAGTTGAGACGTGAGCGTGCATGCGGGGATTGCAGAAGGAGGGGGAGAAGGAGGCATGAGCGAGAGAGAGAGAGGGGGCGGCGAGGGAGAGGGGAAGCGAGAAATTTAGAGAAAGAGGGAGAGCGAGAGAGGGAAGGAAAGAGAGGGAGAGTGTGGGCGAGAGCGAGAGAGCAAGGATGAGAGAGAGAGAGAGAGAGAGAGGCGAGAGAGAGCGAGAGGAGGAGAGAGAGAGAGAGAGAGAGGAGGGCGAGAGAGAGCG
>NW_014577852.1:0-2837 GCF_000485595.1 Priapulus caudatus
TGTGTGTGTCCATGCGTGAGAGAGAGAGAGAGAGAGAGAGAGAGAGAGAGAGAGAGAGAGAGAGAACGAGGGATTGACAGCGGAGAGAGTGAAAGGGGGCGAGGGAGAGTTGCTCATTGTGAGGAATATTATCGCTGAATGCTTGTTCTCTCATGCGTCATCCCCTACATTCAACATCCGCTTCCATTCTGTGACAAGCCAACGCCATGGTAGCATGGCACGTGGCCACATTATCTCACAAAGCGAGCGAAATATACAACGCGACGTAAACAGCGATACATATGAGCGAAAGAACTAAACTGGCCATACTCATATAGCTGTCAAGCGTTCGCTCCCCCTCTGATAACGTGGGCGCAACGCCGAAGACAAATGTTTCGACGTCCGTATCACCCTAGCGACTAAAAGCGAGCGCACCCGGTTGCAAATAACAGCGGCCATGTATAATGAATGCTTCGGCGCTTAATAGTCAGCGATAATCATCAAGGTACGCCGTAGTTTCAGGTAAACATACCGCCTCCTGCATAGCTACTCGTGCCGATGCCAATGTCCACGGTGCTGTCGGTTTTTTGTCTGATCGTTTGTCACCAGGCGAACGCGAACCAAATTGGCACTGGACCATATGTCGGTGGTATGCGTGTGCATGTGAGTGATGTGTATGCGTGTGTGTGTGTGTGTGTGTGTGTGTGTGTGTGTGTGTGTGTGTGTGTGTGTTGTGTGTGTGTGTGTGTGTGTGTGTGTGTGTGTGTGTGTGTGTGTGTGTGTGTGTGTGTGTNTGCCGCGCGCGTGTTGTGTGTGTGTACGTGTGTGTGTGCGTATCGTAAGTTAGCACGTGTGCGTTATGCGTGTGCGTTCGTGTGTGTGAGTCGCGTATGATGGTGTGTGGTCGTGTGTGTGCAGTGATGTGTGTAGGTCGTGTGTTTGGTGTGTTGATTGAAGCTATACTATTACATATAGTAGGTATCACGCTTCAGATGCCTGCGCGCAGGAGCGCGTGGTTGTGGTGTGTAGTTTTATCGTGGCGGCGCGCGCAGCGTGTGGTGCGCGCTGTCTGTTGGCGTCGCGTGCGTGCGTGAGTGTGTGTGCATGTGTGTGTGTGTGTGTGTGTGTGTGTGTGTGTGTGTGTGTGTGTGTGTGTGTGTACGTACGTGTGTGCGTACGCTCGTGTATGCGTGCAACCGTACGTACGAACGTGTGCGCACCCGTGTGTATGTGTAAATAAAAGATGGCTAGTAAAGAGTTGTTGTAAAATAAAATAAGTAATTAACCATTTCCTCGCAATAAAATTGCGTTATTATAGCAAGAAGCTATGTTACCTTCGTTTTTATTTGACAATTTTGTAACAATCGCCAAAAACGTTAAATAATAGCCAATAAACCATTTTTGGTAAACCTTTTTAATAACCTACGGCATACCCTTCTAACGTTTGTTGTTTCTAACGTTTTGTTAGCGAACTTGAGCAAAACGTTCATTCCCAACGTTATGAACTCAGGCACTTATTTATTACGATTTATAAAGGTTTAAAACGTTGTTTTTTTCAAACCAAACCATAACGCAACTAAATCCTAACGTTGTACAAACGTTATGTGTTAGCTGGCTTCCTATTAAATATTTTATTCTTTACATTTAGCATTTTCGATTGGCTAGTTAACCAATAAATATAAAGCGTGGCAGATGGGTTTTTGATTAAATTTCAGTGGTGACTGTTAATACTTTCCGAAGTGGTCGTGAACTGGTGAAAGCCGCATTAATTTGTGTGCATTCTTGCACTCGAGTTTGCTGGAATTAATAAATTACGAGAGCATGACCTTGCGTAGGGAAAATAATATTATATAGACATCTCGTCACCCTCACAGGTGTGGGCAAACTCCACGACAGATGGCGCTTTCGCTCTGGCTCAATTCACTGTACCTGAGTTGTACGAGAAGCGCTGCATGCAGTTTGAGGTGTGGGTACACCAATTGACCAACTAAACTCTACTGGGCCTTTAGTAGCGTCTACGTAGCATCAAACTTGTAAACCATACTATCTTAGGTATTAAATAATATTTATACTGCGGTCAATGAAATTCCATCTGTAGGCAGTACACACCAATATCATTCGATTCTCTAGCTGTTGCCAGTAGAGCGCGCCACATTGCAATCGGGCTGTTGAGAAGGAGACTGGTTAATAAGCCAGTTCGTAGTTAGTCTGCGCATGCGCGAACTTTGCCACGAATTCGAATTTTTCCGGGTCAGGCCATTTGTGACAAAATAGTTCGTATATCGACCGCACAGTACACATACGCATGCATCTGTGTCGTTGTAATGCTAAAGTCTTCGCGTGTGCACGCAAACGTGCGTGCGTGCGTGCGTGTGCACGTACACGTTCGTTCGTGCGTGTGCACGTACACGTGCGTGCGTGCGTGTGCACGTACACGTTCGTTCGTGCGTGCGTGTACACGTACACGTGCGCAGGTACGTGCGTGCGTGCGTGCTGCTTCTAAAATAAATGAAATGAAATAAATAAATAAAACGTGCGTGCGTGCGTGCGTGCGTGCGTGCGTGTGTGCGTGCATTTGCGAGAGAAATTGAGAGAGCGCGCGCGCGAGAGCGAGAGAGAGATACAGAGAGAATGACAGCGGGGAAGAGTATATATTAGAGAGGGAAAGTGAATGTAGAAAACATATCGCGAGACGGCAGGCGTTAGAAGGCTAGAGAGTGGTAGAAGGAGAGAACAAAGAAAGGGTGGGTGAGTGTGCGGATGCGAGTAGAATATGGTGTGTGTGTGTGTGTGTGTGTGTGTGTGTGTGTGTGTGTGTGTGTGTGTGTGTGTGTGTGGTGGTGGTGGTGGTGTGTGTG
>NW_014577852.1:2847-10243 GCF_000485595.1 Priapulus caudatus
TGTGTGTGTGTGTGTGTGTGTGTGTGTGTGTGTGTGTGTGTTTGTGTGTGTGTGTCAGACATGATTCGAACGAGCCCAAAAGTGGTAAGGTGGTTGTAATATCGGTATTGGGATCAACAAAAATAAGATAAAAACTTTTGTCATTTTCGTTATTCTCTGTTGAATTATGTTGAACATCAAATATCTTACAATAGGTGATATTCTTGTTCTGCTTTCAGTACTTTAGTTACTTCAAGTCGCACTGCGATTCTGAGCAGATGTAATTTGGGCACCGAGAATTTGCAGTCGGCAGAGTACAATTTTGCATTATATAATTAAATCAAAAATCACTAGTGCATCTATATAACAATATTGTGTTCCCTGACATACATATTCCGAATTCATTTAATATGTAAAACTTTAGGAGCTATACTGCCTATGTCCATTTTCACAGAAAAAGTCGTCTGTTCTTATGCAGTTCAGACATAATTTACTGTGAGAGTAGAACAGTGCGCTAATATTACCAAGGATGACGACATTTGCTATGTTGGGGGTAATTTTGATAGTGTTGCTACGTAATATACGTAATACCAAGAGCATATAAAGAAGGATATTATATTCTTTATATGCTCTTGGTAATACGTACATACGTAATACGTATTGTACGTTGTAAGTAATATAAGCAGCCTTGTTTAAAAGTTACTATAGGTGATTTAGATATTATGGGGGCATGAGCTCGTTGTTACATTTAGCACGTCCTAAGACGAGAGTCTTGGCTTTTAGTCTAAGCTATAGAGAAACTTTTTAAATTTCGTAACACCCAGGCGGACTCTCTATCGTCGCAAGCGGCGAGTTTCTCATTAAAATTTCCACACCAAGTTTACGCATGACGGGTAATTTAAGTATTTTCTTGCCAGACAAAGCACATTATTGTTCGCGTAGCGAATAATTTTAAGCTAGTAGCGTTTTCTGCACAAAGTTGCGATATGGATGTCAAATCTGTAGAGCTTTAGGTTAGGCACAGCTGTTTTCCTAATGCCCGTCTTCACGCCCAAGTCTGTTTTCAAGCAAGTAGGCATGGTTCTGTATGGCTATGGTGCTATGGCGTTGCTGGGCCAGTGCAGCGTTTTTATTTTATTTTTATTTTTATTTTATTTTTTATTTTATTTTTTTATAAATTAAAAATAAATAAATGAAAATTTAAAAAAGATCATAAAAAAAAACTGCTGTTAAACACCGGAAAATCTCTATGGCGTCACTGGGCCACCATAGTCCTGACGTTTCATATGGCACGCCTAAGGAAAGCCATTATATTTTGTCGTCCTCTTATGTTACTATAATTTTTTGCCGGAAGCATAGATATCGGTCTGTATTTTACATTTTACCTTAGCCCCATACCGCCCACGAGGCAGACAGACCCTGGCAGGTCGACACTATATTGTCAGGGGACTACCTAGTTTGATGCGGGGTTCCACTGTCGGAGACCACCCACAGCGTCCTTCTCTACGCAGCCTAAGGTGACGGTAGTGTAACTCCTATAACGGTCATTGTATAATCAGTATTGTTAATTCCTCGCATTGATTAGGTGAAAGTAAACGCACATCCACAGTCTCCAGCAGAATCCCATATACATGCACGCACATACCCGCACGCACGCACACACGCACATACGCACGAACACACACACACACACACACACACACGCACGAACGCACGCACCCTACACACACAATCACACACACACAATCACACACGCGCACGCGCACGCGCACGCGCACACGCACGCACACTCCCACAAGCTCACACACACGCGCGCGCGCACACACACATGTATATATATATATATAATATATATATATATAGCTCACTCATATTCACGCAATATCGGCTGACAGTACTCCTAGCAAGAAGGGATGTCTGAACCTTTTTATAAGAAGTATATTTGCACTCTTTTTGATTTTTTATTGTAGTATATAAGTAGTGCCTCTATTAGTATATTATTATTATATAATACTGTCTCTATATTTAAGTTTCGTATTCGTTTACTACTTTTAGGAACCAACAGGACAGTGAATATCTGAGTAAAAAGTAAACTAGTAATTTATTTAGAACCTATGGTGCGCGCAGAAATTGCTCACTATGGAAAATGTATTAGCTCGCGGGTGACTATTTATAACCAACAGAATGCCACAATAATTCGCGCCAAGCTAACGGGAAAGAGTGAGCGAAACCATTAGCATCAATATAACTAAAAAAACTTATATAACAAAAAAAGTAATAAACTATAAAGACTAGCAAATTGTGTTGTTGTGTTTTTATTGTGTATAGGTTTCATTATTAATCTATAAATACTGAAATAGTTACTCGCATTTTCCTCCTTTTTACTTTGTAATATTCGAAGTTATACATAATTGACTTCGTTTGTCCATATTTCGCGCTCCATAAAAAAGAAAATCGCGTCGGATCACCTGAATAACGAATATATATAGATATCTGAATTTCAAATATACCCCAGCAAGGTATAATTGGCTGACTGCCCGTACTTGATATAAGGCGACTAATACATCAACTCGCGATACTTGTTCCCAATTGTCCGATTTACGAAACGTAAACCAAAACGCCTAAAATATAGATTCAGCGGCATCATATAGCGTTAAGCCCTCTGCGCGATGCGCGACAGGTGCGTTGACGTATAGATTCGCTAATGAGCCGCACGTGACTCCTACGCAAACGATCCAACAGGCCGCAACGTCGTGTGCGTCATTATCATCAGGCACACAGCAGCAACGCGGAACTTTTTTCTGCGTCGAAACATAGCTGTCTTATTGCGCGTGTATGGATATCGGACTATACATATACGGCTTCAGGTACACGCGCGCACACCCTCGGCACGAACGACGATAAGAAGAAGTTGCAGAAGTTACGAGCAATACGGAGCGCCCGGAGCAGAGTGGCAACGCACAAATAGCAAGAAAGAGAAAATATTGACCGAGAAAGTGAACGAGTGAGAGGCAGAGAGAAGAAATTACAACTCAGAGACGAGAAAGAGAAGGGGCGAAATCATAGCATACGAGAGATAGACGGAAGTAAAAGAGAGCGAGAGAGCGGTTGAGAGAGACAGAGCACGAGAGAAAGGGGACGAAGGCAAAAGAGTTGAGGCAGAAGGACGTTCGTAGAGGAGAGAATCTACGACTTGCGTGCCAGGGCGGATCTCGCCTGCGCGAAGGAAGGAAGCACATAAACATGAGCCGTCTAGACTTGAAACACGTTGACAAGTTACTAGTGCTGTCCGTTTTGCTGTCGAGCGTAGTGTACATCGTTGAGAGCAGGCGTAAGTAATAGCAACTATTTAATTAGATAACGTGAGGTGTTATTCAGATTATATCTAATTATATATATATATATGTATGTGTGTGTGTGTGTGTGTGTGTGTGTGTGTGTGTGTGTGTGTGTGTGTGTGTGTGTGTGTGTGTGTGTGTGTGGTGTTGATTGTGTTGTGTGGCTGCGTCGTGCGTGTGCTTGTGTTTTGTGTGTGTGTGTGTGTTGTGTGTGGTGTGTGTGTGTGTGTGTGTGTGTGTGTGTGTGTGCGCGTGTATGTCTGTCTGTCTGTGTTGGGAATCCCTAAATCCATTGCATGAAAGACGGGCCCGCTGGTTTAATCGGCTGAACACTTACATAACTAGTTTTTTGATGAAATATAGGGCATTGACAGTTGTTTTGACGCCTTATGCAAAAACTTTTAAACGCAATAAATAATTGCACTGCGTTTCAGTCAAATACTAGGTTTAAATATTATAACTATACATTCTAGTACCTTTACTGCTGCGCAAAAAATAGTACGTATTGCCTAACAAACATGCGCGTGCACACGCACGCGCACGCGCACACACACACACATGCACACACACGCACACACACACACACACACACACACACACAACACACACAGGACACACACCCGCACACACACACACACCACACACACAACCACACACACACACACACACACACACACACACACACACACACACACACACACACACACACACACACACACACACACACACACACACACTATTATTATTATTATTGCCATAGACCGAAGATCAAGGGTAACATTGATTTTCGAGGATCACAAATCTTCCTGTAGCTCGAAAAACCAGAGAATTATTGTTTTGTTATAATTATGTAAATCCAGAAGTAAATAATAACACAACTAGAGCTAACCAGCCTGTAATGAGCCAATACCAAAAGCAATTCCACATACTAACCTTAGTGCATCTTTAATTTAGTAGGCATAACTCAATACAAATTCACGCAAACCATACTTTATACAAATCCAATTAACGCTCGCTCCAACAATTAAGTAATAAAAGTTTTGTTACATGTGAATTCACCAATTAAAATTACTATTACTACTACTAGACCAGAGTGTGAGCTATGTATCATATCAGGATGCACACACCCGCACACGCGCACATATACGCACGCGTCCACACGGTCTCACGCACCCACATTCACGCACATACCCACGCACGTGCACAGACGCACACACCCGTATGCACGCACTCATATGCACATGCGCTTACCTCCTCAATATGTAACCTCCGTATATGTTCTATGTTCAAATATATCACCATAACATGTTATATAAACATCAAGAGCTCATAATAGAGAGCTCATAATCAATCTCTATTATGAGCTCTTAATAAACATACAACGCACAGTATAGCTCATATTGGCTACGTATTATCTAGAGTGTTTGTGAGACCAGTACTACGTATAACATTAAGGTACTTCGTTTGATAGTTTTTCTTGCGTTATTTTATGGTCATTTTTTATTGGTCTTGACATAATATGTCTCTTCAGATAGAAGACGCCATGCAGATGTTAGTATTAGTGCGTATCGTTTATTAGTGTAAACTTTTAGATCCCCTACCTATACCCTACCTATACTATACCTATACTATAATATACTATACTATACTATACTATACTATACCTATACTTATACTATACTATACCTACCACTACTATACCCTACCTATACCCAGAATGAGCGTTAATAGTTTCATACTGGAGCAGTCATTCGCATTTGTGATAAGCCTTTGCTTGACCAGCTTCATGACATCAGGAGTGAATAATGAAAGATATATATTAAATTCTAGAAATATTTCTAGAAATCAATATATATATATTCTAGAAATTATATATATATATACATATAATTACATATATTATAAAAAATAATATAGATATTCTATTATTATTCCTTCCTGATATCAAACCCCATTATATTACAGGTGTAATCAGTGTGTAGGGTGCAATCAGTAGTAGATAAATCAGTTAGTAGTGCCTACTAACCAGCACTCACTCTATCTAGAGAGAGACTCGGTGAGGGCGCCTGTGCAGAGACCTCCGTGGGACCGCTCTGTGTTAGCAGGGAAGCCGAGAACTCGGCCGTGTTCATGCAACCTACTATAGCAACTAGTTATTATTATTATTATTATTGTTATTATTATTATTATTATTTATTGATCTATTATTTATATTGCGCTTTTTTTTTACATAAAATGATCAAAAGCTCAGTACATCAATATCGAAAACGACTGAACAATAAAATGAAAGGATAATAAAAGTCTACATGTGAGATATATCGCTAACTGCGAGATCAAATAATATTAAAACAAGGTTGACTATGTAATCACTAAAATACTATATAAAATCACTAACCTAAAATCTAAATCTATGTCATTACTTGCATGACACTAGTTTTCACTAGAAATATATTGCGATAATCTCATTACATTGTTAGATCGTGGGATAATAAGTACAGGTCCCCGGTTCATGTTTTAAGTTCCGTGCAACACAATCTAGGCTTTACGTTCCATGTGTTATACGTTCCAGAAGTTAGAGTCCGTGCGTAAAGTTACGTTGCGTGGATTACGTTCTATGTGCTATATAGTTTGTGTTTTGCGTTACATTATCTGCGTTACGTTACGTGCCTTAGAGTCCGTGCGTCACAATATGTGTGCTACGTTACGTTCCGTACGTTATATACCCCGTACAGACTGCAAAATTTGATCCTACATCAAACTAGTCCGGGCCAGGACCGGGTTAGACACGCGCTAAATCGCAGCGTACAGACACAAAATTCTGTAGTATGCTAAGTTGGCACAGGTTGACTTTACATGTGCTCTGACAGTAAGTACATGTACAGCGTGATATCTGACAATAAGTATACAGTAGTATACAATAATTACTATATACTAATAATTATATATAGTATGCAAGTTCATTATTATGCAAGTTAATAACAGATTGTTGTAGCATTGCTATCCCACTCACGGCTACCGCTGGCGTTCGGCACCTTAGCAAAATGCGATCAATAATTAACAGTGGCGATTTTACTACATTAAGTGGCAAATACAATTGGCGAATGGTTCAACTGTTACGATTGAATAATAAAATTGTCAAATTGCATTAACAAATTCCGTAACCGGGTCATATTTTAAAATTTGTTTTAATTAAAACAACCTAGTTTTGTGTAGACTAAACTACCTTATTTTATTTTTATTTGATTACTTATTCTTCGCACACGCCTTTTCCCATACCCATCACCTGTTTACGCTTTGCATAGCACATAATATGATAAAGTCAACAGTGGCTATAGCTTTTCATTATTGGCTAAATGAATAACTTTGGTGGCTTAAGTCTTGACTCAAACTTTATAACATCCGGACGGAACCCTAATTCCACTAATGGACCTACCTGGTTAAACCTCTCCCTGTATATTAGCGACGGATTATGCTCGTTAGTGATATTTCCGTGTATCAGAGGGAAGGAGAGAGAGAGTTTTAGAAACGTATTTATTTCGAACCTAATCTCGTGTTTTCCCCACTTTTACGACACTTACCATTATTGCTTGAGTAACAGAAAATGTCTAATCAGTGATATATCCGCTGTGGGGTGAGACTATTTTTCGCTATATTTTTTTTGGATTGAGCGTTTCTCAGCAATAATCTCGCGCTAAACCCTTTCATTTCCCGGCGATAAAATTTTATTAACGTTCATAATATTAGATACTAGATAACGTAAGCCGTTGGTATCGTTGAGGTAAAAAGTTACAGCGTGCGTGCAGCACTCATTCTTAATATCGAGCGGCAATGAATGTCTTAAAGATAGACGGGCACTTCAAGAATGAAGGACAAAAGAAGGCTGGTGATTACAATAGTCTAGAATTGCAGTTTGCATATACTTGAAATCACATGTAAGGTTACCATATTGATATCTCGCTTACTATATCCCGTTTGTCTCGCAATGGGTGGTCCAAAAGATAATTTTATTATTATCAGCCGGGCACGGCGCAAGAAACATCATGCGTCAGACCGCCAATCACAGCAGCGCCTGTCCAGCA
>NW_014577852.1:18305-20145 GCF_000485595.1 Priapulus caudatus
ACGCATACGTAATAGGACGCACTAGCACTCGTCCTCTCTCTCTCTTCTCTCTCTCTCTCTCTCTCTCTCTCTTCTTCTTTTCTTTCTTCTTTTTCTCTCTCTCTCTCTCTCTCTCTCTTTCTCTCTCTCTCTTTCTCTCTCTCTCTCTGTTTCCCATCCTATTCTACTTATAACTTGTGACGATTGTGTAAAACGCGGACTCTGTATTGTCACTTAACGATGTCCTCAACTCGAAACTTGACTGTATTCGGGCATACATTATTCAGTGTTGCGTTGTTTTATGGACATTCTCTAATGTATACAGAACCTTTTAGTAAGCATGACTTTTTCGAGAAGCACCAGCGAGCCATGTCGTAAACCGACTAGCGTAGGAGACAGACGAAGCCATCATTTTCAGTGCAAAGCAGGATGGCAAGCATCATCTATACATAGGCAATTAACTCTTCCATGATACGCGATTGGATATTGACGCTACTCAGTTTCATATATTATAAATCATATGATGTTCGTATACAGACGGCTAATCGTTCAAGTTGACACATCATTATATATAATAGATATTACAAGGCATCGCAATATGGACGCAAAAACTGCAATACCTGTAATTGCTTATAATCATAGCTATCAAATATGCATACCTGTTGATGCATGCACTGTGCTTATTGCGAAATGTGCGAACGGTATGCACATGTATGGGTGCATTGCGTATTTATAATAGAGAAAACTATGCCTATGGTCAGCTAAACAAACAGGTGTCTAATAACTTGCATGCAGATACGAATAGCAAGCAACAGACAGTTCGGAATATATAGTGACGTTAGGGGTGGTCCCAACAGATGTTATGTTAGCTTGTAACTCAAAGAGAGATGATTCACCATTCGTTTTAAAACTAAATGCAAGAGTAGAAGCGCAGCTTTAAAAAGAACTGATAGTCCTTATGTAAAAAAACACCTTTGTAATCACTAACAGCAAAATAAATACTAGGAAACATTCGAAATTATAAAGTGAATTAAAATCATACCATAAAGTATCCCAACAGAATTTAATTCATTAGGGATGATGATTCCATCCACTCATAAAACTCAACTTGCGAAATAGAAATCACTGTGTATCTAATTTGTTGTGTTTTAATATAAGTAGAAACAACACGATATAAAATAAAAACTTTATTTCCATGAACAGAAAACACAAAGAGTAAACTAGAAAACTTTCTAGAGTAAGTATAATTACATCATACTTTTGTCGAACACAACGTAATCGTACGTTTAGCTAATCCTCGAATAGACGCCGTTAATAGAAAGGAGTCTAGCGTTTTTTAAGTTTTTTGCCATTTCATTTTACTTGACCTTTCAATCTCTTTCATTTTTACGGCTACGTCCAGTTTCTGCCCATCCTATGAAGTCCATCCGCCATCATATTGTCAGAACAAGTACCCCCGGTAGAAGCACTACCTGGACAATTTCTTCGGAGCTATTCACCCCCCCCCCCAAACAATCACCCCTGTCATGATGTGAATGACCACATTCATTCCCGGGAAAATCATCCACCCGGACAATTACCCCCCCCCCAGTCATCACAATACCCATGCACTATACGGGCAACATAACGATGATGCATAGATATCCGAACAAATTTCACATCTTTCTCACAATTGTCGTTTTTGGGGAATATAACTGATATGATTTATGGATTTCGCGCATTTAAAAATTACATTTTACTCAAATTGTTAATATATATATATATATATATATATATATATATATATATAGTAAACGAAATAACTACACATACTACTTAATACTACTAGTACGTCTCTATACTATTATATAATAGTACTACT
>NW_014577852.1:20170-21396 GCF_000485595.1 Priapulus caudatus
GTGGTGTGTGCTGGAAAGGTGACCTACAACGACCATGTATTGGATTTATTTTTTTCTATGGGGTCAACTGCCTCCTTCCCCCCACTAACCACGGCCATAGTCTATAATGTGTGCCGCAAGGTAGTAGCAATTAAAGGGCGTGGTGGTTTGGCAAGGGGAGGTTGGCCTGTATGTTTCCGGTGAGGAAAGCCAAGCCATTTTTCTACCGACTACTTTCATGCCAGCCGTCGGCAGCCATCTGGATATTGTGATTCTCATGGAAACCACCGAGGCGCTCAGGGACAACCTCCGGGGCCAGAATAGTTCTCGCTCTTTCCTAAATCAGGCGGGAAATGAGTAGTGTCAAGTCGTACACGGCAGTTTCTGGCATACGTGTGCCACAGGCGTGTTCTTATACCCGCTCTGCGAACGCTAAATCATATGGCCGGCCGCAAGCCACCTGACAGCTACGGGTGGAGTTGTGTCACCTGAGTTAATTGATCTTACAGTTAATACTGAGATAGAACTCATTATTAAACCGGACAACCTTCGAAGGTCCTCTTCGCCTGGCGCGGCCAATTGTCCAAGAGGTGGATATTGGGCGTTGTAAGTTGTTGATGTGCAAGACAACCTCGTGAGACCTATGGGCAAGATCAGCACTGTCAGCTTTGACAATCCACAGACACATCCACATCGCTCATTATAACGTGCGTTATAACACCACGATAAGACTGGCTGATAGGGACAAGTCTTACAAAGAGGAGGTGCGGTGTAACAATTGTCATCATTGCTGGCATCACTGTTAGCAGCTTCAGCTACATACGGGTGGTGTAGCTTCGTTCAGCTTTAGTGATGCATCCACAAGCTTCTTAACGACGCGAGCACGCGTGCACGATTCGTGTCCTCTGTGCAAAGCCACGATAGGCTGGCAGGTATGGGTGACATATAACAGTTGCAGAACAGCCAAGGGTTACTGAAGTGGTAAAACTTAACTGTTGATGATTTTTTTGTCTTTTGCATGAATGCGTGAGAATGCCTAGGGCATGCGGGAGTGCGGGAGAATGGGTCGAGATGCGCGAGTCTCCCGCGAAATGCGTGACACTTGGTAGGTCTGCAGTTGTCAGGCAGTTGCTCACGCCTCTCCGACATGTGACTGCTGCTGCTCACACTCCACAACTTGCGTTAACTGTTGTCTTGAGCTACCAAATCGTAGAGTACGCCAGGGGCGTGTACAGGATTTGGACCAG
>NW_014577852.1:21421-27891 GCF_000485595.1 Priapulus caudatus
CCGCACGGGGGCTGTTTGGTTACGTACCACTGGACTCTACATATGGAGTGTGTTCAAGAGAAAATGTTTAAGGATAGCCAGAATTTTACACAGCCATCCAGCGCTGATAAATATTGTTATTTTATATATGGGTAGAGTGTATCTGGTGTGTCTTCTCTTTGCAGCCAAATGGAGAATGAGGTGTTCGTTGAGTGCTGGTCTTAGTTCACCTAAATTAACTCCAGATGAGCTATTTGAGTACATACGATCTGTCAAATATCCGTCCATGCAAACATGATTAGGAAATCATTGTTTTTGGTCAATGTTCCAAACGAAAATAAGCGAATGATATTGAAACCTTTCTCATGTTGACGATTTCATGGAAAATCTTTACAATGGTGTATAGATGGAATCGTAGGCAGTATGAGTGGCGTATTCTTTCGTTATTACTAAATACGTGTTATATGTGTACGCTCATGCATGTTCATTCTTAATAGTTCACAGAACACACGCTAGACGTAGCACTTGAACTCACCCTTCAGCGAGGATCTCATATTTAACATTTGATAATCTGACTCATGATCTTAGGACCTTAAGATTATACTTCAGAAATGCGTGCCCACGACGAAGCTACTCAACATCAGCGTAACATGCCATACCGGCCCGCGATAGTTAAATAAATGCACATCGTGTCGTCTATGGTGTCGATCGGTCATTTGTTATGAACGTCGCTGACGTTTCGCTACGGGCACATAGATTCCCATATCAGAGACATACCTCTTGTGTATGAACCGTCAAAGTATGCCACCGGTTAAAAACTGTTAGAACCACTGTAATATCGAGGCTTCTAAAGTATGCTAAATTCTGAGGCAAAATCACCTACTGAGAATCTGGCTACTCTTGGCTAACATTTTCATATCATCTGTCCGTAAAGATGTTTTATCATCGTGGGACGATGACATGCAACATATGAGTCATTCATCGCCATCGATCACGACACTACTGCCAGCTAGCTACTGGCTAGCACTGTGCTAATCTGCTACTTATGACTGTATTGTCTTGTGATTACCGTTGTTGTAGTGGATCAGGGTCGAACTCGCGAGCGTCGCGTCTATGCCTGCCTACTCTCAGGATTGCCAAGGCCGAGCGGTATAATCCTGCTGTGCGTGATCAAGAAAACGACGCCGCACTACCAACGAGCAGTAGAAGAACCGAAACGAGGCAACACGTGAGATAGTCAGACGCAGCGCGTGACTAGATACCCCTTTACAAGCTATCTAGTCAGCGTTTTCGCTGTCTTTCCCGCGGACACGAAGGCGGGCGCCACCCTGAAACCATCGACCGGTCGAGTAACTATGCAGGTTCTCAATGCCGGTGGCCACACGATTTGATACGTGCGAGGCAACGCGAACCTCGCCCACGAGCGAGCCCGCCCGCGGAGCGCGATCCCCACTGGACCTGGTCGCGAGCCAGGAGAGAGCAATAACTGCATCGCCGCGAAGTCTAATTTCGCAAGAGTGTTTTTTCCGCGTACATCCCAACGCTCCTTCAGGACTGCGCTGCCCTTCCCGCGTCCACTTCCGCGAGAGTGTCCAGCAGCGCGTTACACCAGCCGCCACTGCTTCTACGCCCAGCACGCGCCCCGACTTCCCCGACTCGCCCTGGTCACACTATAGGAATCGAATCGAAGGAATCGAATCGAAGGAATCGAATCGAAGGAATCGAATCGAGAGGCTAATATCGAGAACCGGATCGAATCGAGATGCTTGTGTATCGTTACAGCCCTAGTATATATACAGTGCGCGAAATTAGCACCGGCCCACCGGCATATGCCGGCAAATTATTTGGAGAGCCGGTAACATTGGCAAAACACGTACCGGCCCTCCGAGCCGGTGGTTTCAGCCGTGTTAGCGAGTACCAACATTTTTATTTATAGCAAATAGCCTACATCACTGTTTTATCTGAAGGATATCAGTGGCATAGCGTACGCTATAATTTATCTACATTTTACAAATTTGAAATCAAGAATGCAAGCATGAAACACGACATTGATTTTACATAGTGAGGGCTGGTAAAAAAATGCTGTAAAAATCTGAATGTCGTGTCCTGTATATATATATGTACCTGAATAATGAGGTTCACTTAACAAACACACAAGTATTTATACCTTGAATCGTCAACGCTTTGGCTGGTACTCTCTAACTCATGGTCCTTGCTTACATTGTGAGCCATTACAACAGCCTGCACCTGTGAAGTTGAACCTGCCAGCGGTGATGCCAATAGCCTTGTATATGACCATCTATGGCTTATATGTGCAAGAAGACTCATGTTGTCTGTCTGTGAAGAAAGGCACAAGTTTGGTTATCAAATAGTAGGATCAAATTTTGTATCGTCTGTACGGGGTAGTTATATGTTGTGTTCAAACTGGCTCGACCACACCACAGCCAGACCACAGGCCACAGGCCACAGGCATTTGGAACGTTTCAATAAAAACAAGTGCCGCAGAGCGACAGCGCTCAACTGATGTGTACTGTAGCCGGGTATTCTTCTGATAAACTCACCAGCAACTGAATCAAGTGCGCCCTCCCGCCACCGCGTTGATAGGCTTTGCTATGCCAGTAGTACAGTAATAAAGATATAGCTGTGTAACTTTAATGACTTCGCTATATTAACGTTATCATGGAAGAACGGCCAAAGAACGATGCTATACCAATCTGCGGGTTCATTTCCACGAAATCGTGTTTTTGTATCGCGCGTGGGGACAGAGAGCGCAATGCAAACGGAAACTCATTCAGACAATGATCGGCGCAGCGCGTTTGTTCACCACGGCAGCTTCTCATTGAATGACGCTTGTTCGGTATATTAACTAGCGGAAAGTGGATGAAACACGAACAACAATGGGGTTTTTTTGTTTTTACGGTAGCGTTACTGTAACATTATTGTTCTCATCGTCCATCTCCCGCAAGTCCCGCCACGCGTTAGCGACAATGCTAATAGCGACGATATGCTAATAGCGACAAACATAATAAAGCGGATCTCATCGGAAGAACCAGTATCAGTACAGACATGTAGTATATACGCACTGGCGGCAGTAGGTCTGTGTGCGCTGCTCCGTCAGTGATAGCACGAAGTGCATCTTTACACGTTAAAGATGATACGGAAATACCCCTTAAACACGAATAAAATCACTTAACTGTACTCCGTGACGACATGCCCCTAAAGATAATACTAAAATATTTACTGCGAAGGAGCGATATTAATTGCATTAAAAGGTAATTGTAATAAAATTTAATTTTGCTATCTGGTCTAATTCCACTCAATGAAATATATGGCCACTGAAAGCAATGCATTATAATAGATTTCTACCTATGGCATTGAAATAATATGCCGTTGTCACTCTCTCGCATTATGGCTATTCAATTGACATGTACTGGTGGACGACATCATATTAATATTGCTCTGGCATGTTGACAGTTGTCTCCTTTACGCTGACACTAAAGCGTACTTAAAAACTAAAACTGATAGCACTTATTAAATCTCACGTTTTGTAGTCAACTGGGTGTATTAGCTACGAAATGTTGCTAAAATCTCTATTTATACTAAGCTGATATCGCTATTTGAACGAGTGTATGCATTTTTACAGTCATACAAATTATATATATATATACATATATATATATAATTATATATAATGTGCAATAGTGCCTATAGCGTACCCACGTGTATCGCGTTCACCAGGCATATTACTCGCAACATTGCTTTTGTTGTGAGCGAATAAATGTGCACAGACAGAGATGTTATTAGTTTCGCGTTTTGCTCTCATGCAAACATGCGCAATATTCATCATGTATATCTATCAATCCCCAGCCAAAATTTCTTATTTTAGTTAAGGCGTACATGCATGTATGGCGTGCTTTGTATTTAGCACATAGCGTTATTACTCTGGCTTCGCGGGATGCCAAACTAAATTGCATTTTTCATCTAATTTAACTACGCCTACGAGACTTAGTGTAAATATTTATTAATGTTGAGTGCGGTGTATTGGGTGAGAACAAAACTGCCATCAGAACCGGAAAGCGTTAATATCTAAATCACACGTTGAATAGGCCGTTCCAATTAAACATCAGAGTGGCTAAAGGGACGTGAATGTCCATTGCGTCTCCTGGTAAACCTATCACGAATCCTTTTACCAATGAACACTGACTACAATGTTATTGGCTTTAATAGAAAAGGCTGGAGTCTAATTGTACGTCTTGTTTTGCGCTAGCATCGGATGCCTATGCTGGTCAGGCGTTCGACATTGATGACAGTAAAGTTGGAGACGACCCACTGCTGAAACTGTTGACGGCTACGCTTTTACAACAGCGCGTCTCCAGTCAACAAATGCCTCACGGAAAACCCCCACCTGACGATGGAGCAGGACATAAGGCCACTTACATACAGGAGAGTCAATTGCGCCACTCGAAGCGAAGCTGCTTTAGAGACAGATGTTTCGGTAAAAACAAAATGTCGTTCCTGCAATGCCAAATGTTATGTAACGCGTAGAGGTTTGCAGAAGGAGTTCAAGGCATAGTAACAGCAACATAACGTGAGACACGGCCACCTATTACTAGCTTGCCATGTGAGGTTAAGCAAAGCGTGATTCAGAGAAACGACGCATTGGATGTCACCACTGGTGTCATCACTATATAAGGTTACAATCGAGGCTATCGTAATGTAGGCTGGCGTTCGTGTGATATCGAGATTCCAGTTGGCACGTAGAATTCCAGTCCATAGCGAACTAGTTTCTTATTGCGTGGTTTCTAAAAAATACTTTCGTTGGGTAACAGTGTTCATTCGTGACATGCGTTGTTATAACTATTGCCCAAATCCAGTCACAAGTGGTGTCTTCAGGGCTCACGCAATGATCATTTCAACCAATGTATACACAAAAAATTACAAAATTTATATAAATCGCCATTTACATTGCCATATGTAGAATCGCTCGCAAATTTTTTTTCTGCAATATGTTTTAATCTGGTACGTGACGCCTACCTACTGGCAGCGGTTTGCGATCTGGCGCAGATCCTATTATCATGTGATATCTCTGCATGGTCTCTCCATTAGGAATCATTTTCAATAAAAATTCCGCGAACGCTAATCCGGTAGCGATTTTCTCTTTCTCTGGGGGCATGATATCCAACCCGATGAATTTTCGATGATATGTGATACGAGCTTTTACTAATATTAATTTCTGAAGTAGCATGAAAACGCGTCGATCGTCATGCAGGGGATGCCGACGACGCGCGCAGCAGTTATCGACGGGAGATGTCGTTATTGCTAGACAGCAGCTGACCGTAGGCATCGTCCTCCGTTCACTACAACGAGATTGCTTTTGTTTGTCCTTGTAGCCAAATACGGTGACGTAGCCGGTGACGTAGCGTGACGGTGACGTACGGTGACGTAGTTGCTTATCCTCCTTTCCAGCTCATTAAACAAAGTTCGTACTATTATCCGCATCTATTTATTACCTTTGACTATTTTCAATAATATAGGCCTACAGATTTATTGCGGACACTTTTATCAATCTGAATATTTATACGATGATATCACTCTCTTTAGTTTGAGAGTCCCGTAAAGCATGTACTCCTGTGCGGTTTCTACACGAATTGTATTTTTGCCTCGTTTTACACGTGTTATGTTCTCTCATGAAATATAATTCTGTCGTTTTGTGAAAAATTACTGCTTCTTGTTCCCTATTAACGATCACTAGTCGCAAATTGAAATTATCATTGTTACACGGACTATGCAGGCTGTATATATAAATGTAATTTACGATTTTCTTGAACTGTACCTTTCATTTGTGCTATTATAATAATTTACTTTTACTTTTTTTAATATTAGAAGTGTTGCTCTTTCCCATTCATGCTATCAAAAAATTCTAAAATTCTAAAATTCTAAAATTCTATTGGTAGCCGTGTGTTCAACACCATACGGTAATAAAACCATACGTAATTGAAATTGATTGCGCTATATTTGTATTACCCGTCAAATCTATGTTATGATATTACTTGTCCTTTATAACGGTTATTTTTGCTTCATTTTTATGTAGGCATTTATTAAAGGTATTATTATAGGCATTTATTTTATTTAAACGAGGTGCTAAGCTAATAAATTATACCGCAGCAAGTTTTCTTTTTTTTCTGTTTAATTGATCCCAAACTCTTTTACTTTTGAAAAATCTATCTATCTATCTCTCAATGAATAGACACACATCTATCGAGACATGCATCCATCTATCCAACTATCCATCCATCAATCTATCTATCCTTCCATCTATACATACATCCATCCATCCACCCATCCATCCATCCATCCATCCATCCATCCATCCATCCATCCATCCATCCATCCATCCATCCATCCATCCACCCATCCATCCATCCATCCATCCATCCATCCATCCATCCATCCATCCATCCATCCATCCATCCATCCATCCATCCATCCAT
>NW_014577852.1:27935-31414 GCF_000485595.1 Priapulus caudatus
TTAAGTTAGGTACGTTACGTACGTCTATTAATTACTATTACTACTATATATATATATATATATATATATATATATATATATATATATATTTGAAAAAAAGAATAACCAGACATTCAATTATACACTAGCGCTTTCATCTATATAGAATCTCTAGCTAGATAGATGAAAGCGCTAGTGTATAACGGTCTATAACGGAACGTCGGATTATTCTTTTTTCAAATATTAACAACTGAATATAGTAAAACCCAAGAACTTTTCTACTATATATATATATAGAGCGATATATATATATAGAGCGAGAGTGAGATTGAGTGAGAGAGATAGCTATAGGACTCGGAAGTGAGAAGCTCACAGCAGTTGTATTCCGATGCGCTCGGTGTGTAAACAGTAGAATGAAGATATAAAGTCAAAACTTGTTGTAGTAACCGGAATAAACTTTAATAACGCATACACAGTGTCGTCGCATCGCACAAAGAGACAAAGAACGCCGCACACGCGCATACGCGCGTGTGCTCGGCTCCGCGCCCAGAACCCGAATCTCCAATCCCCTTCCTATTACATCTCTCCCTATATATTCGCCCACAACTCCCTACATCTTGAGCGCACATGTCACCCGTTCTGTCCAGTTCCAACCGTTCCCCTCATTTCACAATCACCCTAGAAACTGCCTAACCTAGAACCCGAATCCAACTCCCTGTAACATCAATGCCGCCGCCCAATATGCGCGACGTTCTGTCTAGCTAGACTATATGACTAAAACAACTACCAGTCTATCTCCACTCGACTAATCCATGTAACGCGTATAAAATAGACGTTACAGGTGTGCTCTGTTACGCAGAACAGCTAGCTATAGCAAAATAGCGGCCGTGTGTGCGTATATATGTGCCGTGAATATATTTTTTACTAATAAGAATATCCGACAATAACTCTAATTGAATTACATTCATTTCTGTGAATATATTTTTACCAATAAGCATATCTGATAATAACATAATATTAATTATAATACCGTCAACAATAATCAACACCAACCATCTTTTAGAATTAAAAGCGAAAACCAACCCGCAAAACTCATAAATAAATCCTTTATACTCTTACTGCCCATATTCATGATAACTACAAGTGTAGAAATACATCACAAAAACGCAGCACAGGCACGGCTTGCAGTACATCGGACGTACGCGTTGGCACCCACAGGCGCACAGATACACGCGCGCGCACACACACACACACAAGCGCGCGCATGCACACACACACACGCACACAAGCACGCGCACGCACACACACACACGCACGCACGCACGCGCACACACAGCCATGTTCGCGCACGCCCGCCCACCGCCCACCGCTAACACTCATACATAAAAGTATAGCCGAGCAGACGCCCGCGCGCACACACAGCCACAGACACACCTAATATTATTGCTATCAAATAAGCTTTTAAATAATACAGTGAATCATTCTAATGGTCTACCCACCAAGAATCATTCTATGTTTGAGCGGATCCTGCATGCAGGCGCCACCACAACTGAAATGACATTGATTTACCCGCGGGGGATAGTGTTTGCCGTTTAAACACAATGATTAGTTTTTTTTTCTTTAATTTTGCTTCGTTTCACTGAATAAAATTTTGTTCTTACGCATTTGTTGCTAGATTTAGTACCATATCAACAATAACACGAGCAATTCATTCAGGAAGAGCGCTTGAAGAGCATTTGGGTATCCACAACATAACGATACGTGATAACTGCTTTACAATAATACCAAAAATAAATTACTAAAGCTAATCAATATATCTGATAAATATACATATATCTCTAATATCTGCATGCGAATATCCCTACTTATGCGAATATGCGAATATACCCGCGAAGTCGAGACGGCAAATAAGTCACGACAAGAATTTTAAGTGGGATAATTAATGACAAATGTACCAAAGTATGTAGTATTACACTATACAGTTGATATTTACATGTCATGTACACGTGTGACGATCCCCCAAACCTTCCGGGTATCACAGCTTATCTCATTTTGGAAATACGGATAAGTGATTGTGGACGTACTTTATAAAGTCATTACTGCTAGAACGACAATACAAGATTTCGGGCGTTTAAATCATTGTAATGTTTGGGTTGCTGATGCGGCTGATGCTGTGTTTTCCTTACTCTGTACTGCGTAATTATTTCTATTGCATTATTAGAGAGCAATAGTGCATTATTAGTGTGCAGAGAGCATGAGAGCATTAGAGCATGAGAACATTAGAGTGCAGAGTGCATTATTAGAGTGCGAGTGGGCAAGATGTCAATTTATAGCATGGAAAATTTATTAATTGTAGCAGTAGAAGCAGTAGAGGTTGTAGTGCTGGCGTTGGCGTAGTTGTGAGCGTGAGTGTCGGCGTTATATATATATATATATATATATATATATATACACGCGCGCGCACACACTTACAACTTCTCCCTCTGTTAGCGGGAGCGTTCTCTCCCATTTCACCCGGACAATCTTATTGTCTTGGAATCCGGAGTTACCTCTTAGGTATTACCTCTTATTATATTATCGTATTAAGTATTACCTCTTATTATCGTATAGGTATTACCTCTTATTATCTGTATTATTAACTCTTGATGTAATGTATCTATGATTAACATTGAACCGGCACATTGGTAACTAGTTGTCAGTATCTTCTTGGCCTTTGTTTGGTAACTCTAGTTATGGGTTTACCTTTAAATTGCTTAGGCCTAAATCTTTCTATGATGACTAGTTAAAATGCTTTACAGTAGGTAATCAATCGTGTAACAAAAAACTATTGCTTACAATGTTGTTATTGTTCCGGTTTTTAATAGATTAATAGCAAATTAAACTGGAAATGTCGTCAGGGATTCCATATAAATTTGTGTGAATTAGATCTCACGCGATCAATTATTGCGTGCAATGTTCATAACAGCTATATTTGCGATCATAACGGCAATGAATAAACAGCACACGAGAAATAAAGCGTACCTATACGCTGCCGTACGGCCGCCTTCCGTAACAATCGGCACCGAGATCTCTCATCAACTCTAAATGTATAGCAAATGGCTCGAGGAAATACCTGTACGGACTCGAAATTCGCAATCGCAATTCAAAAATCGCATTCGAAATTCGTAAATCATTTAAATTGCAAAATTGTATTACGTAAATCTAATCTCATTTCTCAGTCACCTGTCATTTTTTGCAATTAATTACCATAAATTTCATTAGGGTTACCAAGTGCACGTTGAAAGCTGCTATGTAAATGAATAATCATCAAGGTAATTTATCTTGTGTGCACAAATATATGGAAGCCCGATTCTCGTCGTCACGGTTTCAGGTGATAGTAGTAATAGAGTAGTGTGTAATAATATTACATATATTATATATTATAGCACGCGTGTGTGTGTGTGTGTGTGTGTGTGTGTGTGTGTGTGTGTGTGTGTGTGTGTGTGTGTGTGTGTGTGTGT
>NW_014577852.1:34450-50587 GCF_000485595.1 Priapulus caudatus
TGCGCGACCAGGGGTGGGGGTCCGAACCTGGGGGGGGGTGTCTGGACAATTGGCTGATGCGTGTAGTAAAAGGCTATCTAGCCAAGTTTTGCATTATTCCGTGTTGCTGTTTCTGTCACTGCTGTGGTTGGTCACAACGGAACGTGCCTGGCAATCCAATAACAAGACCCGACGTGTCGACCCTGATCAACTACAACAAAGGTAAAAACGTAGTAGTAGCAACTACTAACAAGTAGCTAGCAGTAGTAGTAGCAGTAGTGTGTGCGTGCGTGAAAATGCTTTGTGCTTTATGTCATTTGAAAAACACAATACAAAATGAAAAATTCAAGAATAGAAACTCATGGTGATTTAATAAGCTACTTTAAGCCGTATTACAGTAAGTTTTTAACCTTGATCTTATGATTCCATACACCAGTAGATATAATCAAGTCAACGATCTCATAACCAAATTACAATGACCATAATATATTATTAATATACCGGCGTTATGCATGTACCTGAGTGGTGAGTATTATATAATCAGGTCATAAGATTACCATTATAAATTTAAATTTGAGTCCTCCTGAAATAATTAGCATAGTGTTTGTGACAACATTAAATGAAACATGAGAGCGTACACATATATACACGTATTTAGTAATAACGAAAAAGAATAACGCCACCCTATTACTGCCCTACGATTCCATACTATACCACCATTGTAAAGATTTTCCATGAAATCGTCAACAATGAGAAAAGGTTTCAACATTATCATTCGCTTATTTTCGTTTGCAACATTGACCACAAAAAACAATGATTTCCTAATCATGTTTGCATGGACGGATATTTTGACAGATCGTATGTACTCAAATAGCTCTCTGAAGTTAATTTAGGTGAATTAAAGACACCAGCACTCAACGAACCACCTCATTCTCCATTTGCTGCAAAGAGAAGACACCCAGATACATCTACCCCATATATAAAATAAAATATTTATCGGCGCTATGCTGTGTAAATTCCTGGCTATCTTAAAACACTTTTCTTTGACCCAACTCCTTGCTAGAGATCAGTGGACTACAAGCTCGATCAACACTACCATTTCGTCCAGATCAGACGTTCTCACAGATTCGCAAACATCTGAAAGAGAACCCACAGTACGCGAGTAATGTATGTTCCATTACTATAGGAGCAACACACTAATCTAATAAATTGTGCCATTGGTTCTTGAAGAACTGCCTCATCCCTCCACAGTCCTTGTTTCTGCAGCCAGGGCATCGCAACATCAGTTGTGGGGAGCTGAGCTTGTCTGACATCAAGTGGGTCTTGCAGATGTCAGCAAGTGCCTGAAACATTGAAGCACATCCAGAAGAATTTATGCAACAATGAATCATGTTTTAGTTATTACAGGTTTATATACGGACACGCAGATGCTGAAGCACAGGAACACGCACGCACGCACGCACGCACGCACGCACGCACGCACGCACGCACACATACACACAAACACACACATGCAAGCACGCATGCACCCACACGCACACGAGCGCACATAATCACCTCAAGTACATTGACTGATTGAGTAAAAAAAACCTTTAGGAATTCACAAAATGAAAAAAGATACTTCCTAGAAAATTCAAAGATGCGCTTTACAAACATTAAGCAGAAAATAAACTAAACAATGCTCAATTCCAGAATCTGCTAATGAATTTTGGCAGAGCAATCAACCAAAATCTGATGCACTGCTTTCCATACTGCAAATCACTTGTTAGGATTTGCCACTAGAACTAGTCACTATGGTGAGGTTGGTTTGGCCATGTTTTTGAAGATTAATGTGTCCATTACCTGAATGAATATAGGGCTGTCATTTAGAGCTTCAGCACGTCTCACCTCTCTAGCTCCAATCTGCAAATTAAAAAAAAACAACCCTGTGGCTATACGGACTTCCTCTGCTCACATTAACCAGCTGTCTCTGTAATGGACAAACACAGTGTACAAAAAAGACACGCAAGACATTTAGAATATACCTTATATCGAATGCAATCGAAAACCTATTTCAGTAAGCATGCATACAAGGTTAATTCCAGGTCATTTGTACTTGTCAACAAATATATTGCACGTGTCAAAAATAGTCTCAAGATAATAATTACACAATAGATGCTATAACATAGGGCCTATTCTCAGGTGCTATTTTACACATATCGCAGACAATAATCCATCATTAAGGCATGACCACACGTTTACCACCACCACAGCGTGACAGCAAAGACTTGTCTGGTTTGACACCGTCTTAATGGCTTGCCTCGGTGCCCCTACTTTGAAGAGAATGTTTGCCTCGGTGGCTCTCTAACCTCTCTAACTAACTGCGGTGCTCTCAACATTCTGCCACTTGCTTTCTCTAGAACATATTCAACCTGTGACCTACCTCCGCAGCGTAGTCGACAGCATACTCAATGTCCAGCTCGTGCAGAGTTTCGATGTGGTCTGATGTAAAGGCGATCGGCACCAGCAGCTGGTCGCGCCTACCCTGCTTAACAAGACCCTTCATGACATCAGTCGTCGATGGAACCAGCCACGGGGACGGACCAACCTGTGCAGAAATATGTTTCTCTGTTAGTAGCTGCCATCGGTAATAAAGACACATGAATCATGTGACTACACTTGGGGACTCGTTTTTTATTTCGCAGGTTTTCGTTATACGTTTATATCGTTATATCGTTTATACGTTTTTATCTCGCGAGCATTTCTCATGTTCTTACCAACCGTTTTCATGTTTTCTCGACCGTTCTGATAGTTACCGTACTCCTTGCATAACACCAAATGTAGATAGTAAGGCTAACATGTCATAGAACACTCCCACAACATTCTTTCCACCAATATGTGCACCGACCTGCATTTCAAATTAGATTGGTTACATATGTCAACAATATATATATATATATATATATTGGTATATATATATATACCTAGCTCATTATGTTTGCTCTTGCAAGACCAGAATCCTCATCAAGTCTTTATATATCAAGAGAATAAGGATGGATCAATTCCCCACTCACATGAATTGTGACTAAAAATTAAATTTCACTAAAAAGTTTTAATTTTAACAATGTATGCATATATTGTATTAGTTTGTATATTAGGCAACAAAAATATATGTACAAACAATCTGATACTGCAGTAAATGGATTAGTGGCCTAGGTTAGGAAGTAAGCATAGAGAGATAAGGGTAGCAGGTAAGCAGGGCTGTATTGCCTAGAAAGTTGGGGATGAATACATTGCGTAGGGTGCGGTAGAAATAACACAAGAATCATTAATTATTGAACTCTAACACAACTTAGCAATCAGGGGCTGTGTGGGAGTGTTTTGTGGGTGTGTCACGTGATCGCTGCTGACTTATCATGTGAGCCTGCACTGCACAGTTGACTGCACGTCTATGCGTGTTTTCCAGTCCATCATCTTCTGCTTTTCTATACTCTTTTTTCTTCTTTATTTTCTGCTTTTTTCACTATAGTTCCAAAAACTTGTGATCGAGCTAGCAGGCTAATGTCCTGACCATAGGTTGCACCTAATGGTTCAGTAGCATAGGCGAGGCTGCACACACATGCCTCACCCACTCCCCGGCTACCGAATATAGTGGAGCTCAGTGCGCTGGAATGTTAGTATGAAAAAAAATTGAGAAGAAAATTGATTCTCATACCAGTAGCCACGTCTCAGTGTTGTATGGTGAATGCGTATAAAGTACTACTCCTGTCTATGTTTTAATACATGACAGTAAGGAGGGCGCGAACGGTGGTTTGTACATGCATTGCACAACAACGCGAATGTTATTGTAAATAGTGACACATTCAAGTCACGGCTTCCCACATGCCCACATGCCCATGATTTCGGATGAAAAGTTTGCAGCACTTGACTTTTTATTAATTGTTATACGATTCGATGTCAGATCGTGTATTTTTGAAGGGCGATAGTTTCTAATACTTCTTGTAGCAGGTATGACGCACACGCACATCAAAATGATTGATTGCACTTATAAAGCCTATTCATACGCTCTGGACATGCTATAAGAAGACCGGTTAAGGCACGAAAATAAAACGAAGACGGGCGGTGCGAGACGGGTGCGGTGAAATGGTGGTATAAATCGGCGTCATTGAAGTTGCTCAAACATATTAAATACGAGAGCGTCGAATGTACTGACAATTCATCTGCAGCTTCAGCGTCAGGTAAAGGATTAATTGTCCATTACGCGTATTAACGATGTGGTATATAGTACTTGCAGTCGCATGTAATGTAGAAGGCCGGCGCTTATGACCACCTTCGACTTTGCAGTTAGCTCTACTCTTGTAGCGCTTCACTGCGCAACAGATCATATAATAAACAGATTATAAAATGAACAGATGATATAATAACAGATTATATAATTTATTAATAGCGAGAGCCGCTATATTAGGTATCGGAACCACGACAGCCGACGAAGACAGTCTGCCGACGTATAAAAAGCTGTAGATATAAATGGGGCAAGCGAACAGATGATTTGATACAGGCTGAAGTCAAGCCGTATATAGAAGACCGTCATATGACGAGTAAAGAAGTAGAGACTGTGACCGCTATATGAGTGTCGCTCCGATGACGAGCGAAAGGCTACGAGCGTAGAGCTGCTCTATGGGAAGCTTGCAAAATGCTCGATGAAACTAGCATGCTGCAAAAATCTAAAGCGGCTGAGGAGAATATAAGTTTTTATTTTTGTCGGTGGTTGCGCCAAAAGGCTAGCGCTTTCCTAATTATAGTCCTACAAAGCAGCAACAAGATATTTTAATATCACATCTTTTCGTTTTTTAGAATCGCCAAACCCGTTAACGACCCTAAATGATGAAGACTTACATAGTTTTTCTCATCTTGATGGTAGTAGCTGTAAGTTGACCAATATATTAGCAATTCAATATTTACGATATTACGGAATATTAAAAATAGTCATTGTTTTTTTAATGTGAAATTATCAATGTAATGTTTTCACTGTTTGCTTAGTAAAACGTGATCACGCATACTCGTTGAATAAGATTATGAATAAAAGAAAACTGCGGTAACATAATAAATATATTTACCTCCAAAGTCTTCATGTTTTTCTACTCTCTTTTGCCCATCATTTAGTAATAATTTCCTGTAAATATCCTTCAAATGCTCATCTGCAACACACAAGTTTACCGCACGCACACGCGCGCCGCTGTGTGCGCGTGCATATAGCGCACTATATATTTTTGTTGTTTGTGCTTGGCGGCGTGCGTGCACGCATGCGGTGAGACAGTGAGCGTGATAGTCTGTATTGCAGAGGAGCGATTGAACAGCATTTATGTAAAATTGCTCGTCGCTAGAGAGTATATAAACAATTACAGACTTTAGTAATATATACATCTCCTGTTTATTTACCATAATTTCATTCTTGAAACGTTCCATGTACATGTGTGCCTGTGGACCAGATCCTACGTCTGTTACATGTGTACACGCTTCTTACGGCGTAGTGAGATTGAGAAGTGAGAACCTGAAGGTACGTCACTTGAGCTCATAGGGTCTATGTCACCTAGGGTACTGCCGGAACGTACCCTGGGTACGGTCCGGTATACCGGAACGTACCTTGGTAACTATTTGATATATGGTTAGGGTTAGGGTTAGGGTTAGGGTTAGGGTTAGGGTTAGGGTTAGGGTTAGGGTTAGGGAGTAGGCGTAGGCGACTCCCTAGACTCGTTAGTGTAGTAGGCCAGGTACGGTCCGGCATATTAAATAGTACCAGGGTAGGTACTATTTAATATGTTTATTTGTATATGTACACTTTAAATACGTAATTTAGTGTAGTCCTACGTTCCGTACCGAGGGTACGTTCCTGCAGTACCCTGGGGGACATAGACCCTCTCAGCGTCACTTGACTTGTGTTGTGATGTCCGACTCCTGGTTACAGTCCTATAGACCCAAGGTCCGATAGACCGAAGGCCCGATAGACCGAAGTTTATTCGAATACGCAGTGGCTACACGTCCGGAATCGGTCGCCTAGCTTCCAGGCTACGCATCCGGACATCCACGTACTGATGCCGTATTCGAACGTGAATATGCCGCACATCCACCGATGCCACTATAAATCATATGATGCCACTATAAACCATATATATGCCCTAACCCTAACCCTTTGCAATATTCGGTCTATCGGACCTTCGGTCTAGTCCCAGTCCTAGTTCTTAGTTAGTACTACTACTACCAGGAGTAAGATAATATAGGATATCCTATTTTATCTTACTCCTGCTACTACTAGCACTAGTAGTAATACTAATACTAGTACTAGTAGTACTAGTAGTAGTAGTAGTAGTAGTAGTACTACCATTGGCATTGGGCCAAGATTTTTTATAGGAAATATTTTGGGATAACATAAACAGTCTAAATTCGCATTCGTTACGTTTTTATATCATTTTACCTGTATATTGTGTAATTTACGATTATAAATAAATATTTTGAGCCCAAACTTCAGCACTAACCTAAAAAGTAGAAACTAAACTAGGGTTTCTGACGTTCTGCTGGCGATCTATGCTGACACTCGACGGCGTTCGCCGGCGCCGGCCGCCGACCGGCCGCAATAGTTGCAAACGCGCTACCTATCGGTGTTAATGTGAATTATTCATTTGTATTAGTATTAGCAGGAGTTAATAATAGACAATTTGTCTATTATTAACTCCTGGTATTAGCAAAGATCTTGCATCCGCGCGTGACCCATATTAATATATATGATAAAATCGGTTTAATTATGTCGTATATGTTATTACTACGAATTTTTCTGTCATGTGAGTGGTATCAATCCATTAGCACATGACAAATGTGTGGACTACATACATGTGTAGAATTCAAATCATGCACGTAGGCCTATATGTATTTCTATGGCAACGACTCAAGCACTATAGGGCATGTATTTCTATGACTACCGCGTAATGCTAAGAATCTGCATTATTAACTTCCGTGCTGCATATCTACTTTCTAAGTTTGCCTTAATTTAGAAATGATTCGTCGCAACCTAATATTTATATTATTTTGCCTGAGCAACAACACAGACAGTTGCTTTGCTAGTGAGTACCAACAGCATCAAGAGTCCATAATAGAAAGAGTCCATACTTTTCTATTATGGACTCTTGATAGCATGCAACCGTTGGGCCAATGTTGGCTGCTAATATATTGGCCCCGCTGATATTAATTTGCTAAGCGCGCTAACAATTTGGCTCAACGTAGATCACCAACAGTGGCTCTACGGCTTTTGGCTCAGCGCCCAACGTTGGCCCAACGAGTGTTTTGCTCAACGTGCCAATCGTGGGTAAGCAAATGTTGGCTCAACTGATTTTTTTGCTAGGTGTGCCAATGCTGGCCCATTGACCATTTTGCTCGGCACGCCAAGTAAATGTTAGCTCAACATTGACCCAACAGTTTCGTGCTCAACGTAAATCGTACGAAATAGGCCTACGTACGTGCATCGCCAATCCTTGCATGCACATTATGTAAAAGTGAAATTATGGTTCTAAAATAAATTCATATAGGATTAATTAGGATAAATCATGCAGAAGTGAATAAAACCAACGTTTGTTTTTATTCACTCCTAGATATATATATATATGTATAAATGTAGAATAATATTCTACATTTATAATATGGTGTTTTTATTTACATTATTATGGTGTCATATAAACTGAGTGCATAAAGCGAGCTTTCGAGACAAAGGCAGTTCAGGAATCCATGTTTAACCCTCCTCCTGAAGGTCAAAATGTTATCAGACACTTACTATTCGCACGTCAGTGGAAAGCACGTTTCATGGTCATTTCAATAAAGTGATAAAAATGGTAGGTCAGCGCTGAAACAAAAAAGTTGTTCACTCTGTCCATTAGACCATGTCCTAAGAAAATGTCTGATATCTGACCTTTCCCCCACTGCCCTTTGACCTCCAATTTCGCACTGGTGATGGATTTCCTGCCCATCACACTATACACCGAATATTAAGAGCATAGGTCGAGCCGTTCAGATTTGTGCCGCAATTCCGTATTTTCTCCTATACCTTAAGTTAAGGGGGAAATATTCCCCCTCCGTTTACACATCTTGACCTTTGACCCTTGATCCCCAAATTTGTCATCCTGAGTCATTTTCATGATCGCCCCCCCAACGTCCCGAATATCGTGACCGTATGTCAAGCGGTTAAGATTTGTGCCCAACTGTTGACGGACGGACGGACGCACAGACAATCATGCGATTCTACAAGCTGCATCTGACTTCGTCAGATGAGCTAATAAATTAATGTACTCTGATACCTCAACGAGATACACTGGAATGCGAGAAGTAGTTTAGGTAAATTAGGGTGATTTTGCCAAAAGTTACCTGACAGTTGAGAATCTGCAAAACTGTTCACTGTTAGCAAGGCATTTAAAGTCCTAAGCCACTTCTGTCTGAAAACATTCTAACCAAACATTTATGGACTGATAGCCAATATTCATTAGCATATTTAATCGTTTTAGAACTGCGGGACGCATGATCCTATGGTTAGCTCTCGCATGAATGTGCAAGCTCTCACTCGAATGATCAATACATAAAACAAAAGCTGCTGGAAAAAACACATGAGAAACGTACCTGTCTCGGGACACATTGTATCCAGTTTGTCAACCAAACCCTGACCCTGAATGTCTGTCCAGTATTTAATAGGGGACCCACCCCCGATTTCTCTGTAGTATTGCTGAATTTTTGGTGTGCGTCTTCTCGCAATCCAAGGAGCAAGCTTACTGTAACATTGAGAATAAGCAAGAAAATATATGTGTACATTTTATAGAAAAATAGAGCCTTTGAGAGTATGTCTCTTTATCAGGCTGTATATCCTGTATTCTGTTCTTTAAGCACATTTGGAAGGGCAGTGGTATCAGATAATTCTATGCGTTTCATAATCTCTTTTGGCTACTGTTGTGTGCATACCTCTGAAAGGGGAGCGGTATGAGATCCTTATCACTGAAGAGTCGGTGTAGAAAGTCTTGCACACCATCCAAATCGCTCGGCCCTCCCATGTTTAGCAGCATTATGCCAGTCTTGACTTTTGGCCTGGTACACAAAATTCTATTTACCAATTCAACATTCACTCAGCCGTAAAAAGCTGGCTCAATAAGCTGTTACTTCTCTAGCTTGCTGTAGTGCTCACTGTCTCGGGGAGGCGTGTAGGGTTCTTTCTAGTTATTATTCAATCCTGATATTATCGTACACTTACTGACATTGGGAGAGAATGTGCAGAGAATATAATCACTACATCATCTCTGATATCAGCCGGAAACTTCAGCAGTTCTTTTTTGATGGAATCAGACACTGCCTACAAAATCAGAATGACATTCCAGGCATGTGAAATCAAGTAATGTTTGAGAAGCACATCAACAATTGAACCTGACTATAGACTCAATCGGTTATTCATGACACATAGGCAATAGGCGCACAATGAGCTTCATCATAAAGTTCAGCAAGAATATGACTCTTATCTGGAACGTAAAAAGTACCATGACATACCTCTACAAGGCCAGGAAAGGTAGGCCATCGATCAATGACACTCCACGTCAAGCGCGATGGATCAGCTCGGTTCCTATAGTGCCTATAGATGGTGTTAAGACTGCTACCAGTTGTGGAACAGCTGTATTGTGGATACTGGGTAAAGGCAATAGCATGTTCCACCATATCACTGCCAACGAAAATCATTAGAAAATCATTACAAAAAAGACAAATACACAGCCCAACAAAAGGCAAGATGGAAATGTGTGGAGCACAATACAAATCATTCTAAATTTTTATGGCACATTTTGCAAGAAAGGGCACAGATTGATTGACTATTTGTACAAGTCTACAGTAAAATGGATAAGCCATCAATGTTTTACACATTTTTCACGCTACACACCAGCATTGCTTAGCATAAACAAAGCCTTGACTGAAGTATAGCTAAGCTGACTTTGTATGCAAATAATATATAATTAGCACATTTGTATGCAATGTACCTTTCCATTTGCTCTATTGCATCTTCTGTTAATGGGCTGACATATCTAAAACCAACATAAAACTTGTGTGGTGCTAAAAAAGCAAAGAAGGTAAATGCTTTTAATATATAAGAAACTAATGCATGGATAAAATATAGGATACATTCATGCTAAAATCTAAAACATGAGATGAAGTTTTAAACACACCCGAGTATAACTGCTATGAAATACTACACCGACCATAATTTTATATAACACCAGCAAGCATAAAAAAAAACACTAAAACACACACAGTCATCTTTCCCACCCATCCCAGCTCAATATATACAACTAGAACTAGAAGCAAATTCTGCACTAGATAGACAAATTGATTGAGTTTTGAAATTAAATGACCAATTTTTCACGAGCCACTAGGCCATATGCATGTAAACTGCCTTTATGAGTCAAACTGGACAGGACTATACTCTGCAAGAAAACATTCCATTCAAATATTATTTAAGATTAGAACGTTTCAGAGAAAGGCCTTATAATTGTCACTTACACATCACACTCTCTAAGTCTACTACAGACAAGAGCCGCAGAGCGTCTGGGCTCATCTGAGGTCTGTTGCTACGGTTATAAACGTAACATTTAAGTCGTGTGTAGTGACACCTTTGTTAGGCATACATATCATTTCAGCAACCTTCTGCATTCTGCATACCTCCCAAATCCCATTGGTTGATACAAATCGCATGCCTAAAACTCCTGTTTTATGATGCATTGTGACCCTAACCCTAACCCTAACCCTAACCCTAACCCTATTAAAAATAAATATAAATAAATAATTGTTGTAAAAAAAATTTGTTGTTATTAAATTGTTGTAAATAAATTATGTAAATATTTGCGTTAATTGGAAAAAAATAGTTAAATGGATAAACTAAATGGATAGAAAAATACAGAAAACAGGTAAATAATAAAAATGGATTCGATCCAACGACATTTCAGCCGTGACGCCCGTGCTGTACGCGTTCGGCTATCCAGGCTTATTGGCGCGCCGCCCTCCATGTTTAGCAGCATTATGCAGTCTTGACTTTTGCCTGTGTACACAAAAATTCTATTACCAATTCACATTCACTCAGCCGTAAAAAGCTGGCTCAATAAGCTGTTACTTCTCTAGCTTGCTGTAGTGCTTACTGTCTCGGGGAGCGTGTAGGTCGCGAATGTCAGAATTTCGCGACAGTCTTTCTGTGATTCGCCGTGACACAGCTCGTTACGAACAGATTACTCGTTACATGTTTTTATACAAGTGAACACTGTTCACGTTCCAAATGTCTGCCCTCTGTGTCCCCACTAAAATTGCGACTGTTCGCTGGCAGCTATGGATTCGTGCGCTGGCCTATGCATTCGCGCACGATCCATAGCTCCACGCGCTGCATACTGTCGTAGGACGTTCCCAGCCCGCGTCGCCTTGCCGCGGAACTGCGCGCAAGATCCGCGCAGCACTTCGGATTAACACCCCTTTCGGCAACGCTTCTCTAGTATCCCGTCTCATCTGGATATTTTTTCCCGTATTTCCAATAGATGGCGGCACTACCTATATACTGTGAGTGTTACCAGAGCATATAAATCACTGGTGAGTAATTGGTGATTTATATCTCTGGTGTACTCACCAATATTACTCAGCGACTGTGCAGTGTATATTAATATATATACCCTCTAGCTCTCTAGTCTATTCACCATTTAGTTATCATTGCAATTTCTAATAATTTATTATTGCAAATAATAAAAAATAAAAATACAAGATAACATTTCAATATTTTGGAATCGATATGCGAAGGAATCGAACATCGGAGGCTACATATCGAGAAACGGATCGAATCGGAGCTTGTGTATCGTTACAGCCCTATATATATACAGGCGCGAAATTAGCCGCCGCGCCACCGGCATATGCACGCAAAATTATTTGAGACGTGAACATTGGCAAAACACCGGCCTCCGCAGCGCGTGGTTTCAGCCATGTTATCGCGATATCCAACATTGTTTATTCTTAGCAAAATAGCCTAACATTCACTTGTTTTATCTGAATGGATATCAGTTGCCATAGCGTCACCTTATATTATCCTCCATTTTACAAATTTGAAATCAAGAATCAAGCATCGAACATGACTATTACTTTACATAAGTAGGGCTGGTGAAAAAATGCTGTAAAATCTGAATTTCGTGTCCTGAATAATGAGCTTCACGTTAAAAACACATCAGTTTTATTACCTGGAATCGTCAAACGCTTGGCTCGTACTCTTAACTCATGTCCTTGCTACATTGTGAGTCCTTCAACAGCCTGCACCTGTGAAGTGAACCTGCCAGCAGGTGATGCAATAGCCTTGTATATACCGATCTATTGGCTTATATGTGCAAGACAGACCATTTGATCTGTCTGTGAAGAAAGGCACTAGAGTTTGGTTATCAAATAGTAGAGATCAATTTTGTTCGTCTGTAATGGGTATATATGTGTGTTCAGAACTGGCTCGACACACACACAGCCAGACCACAGGCCCAGCAGCCACAGCGATTTGGAACGTTTCAATAAAAAATAACAATGCGCAGAGCACAGCCCTCAAACTGATGTGTACTGTACGGGTATTCTTCTCAAAAACTCACCAGCACTGAATCAAACGTGGCCTCTCCCGCCACCGCGCATTGATAGCTTTGCTATACAGTAGTAGCAGTAATAAAGATATAGCTGGTAACTTAATGACTTCGCTATATTAACTATCATGGATATGCGTCGAGTGCAATGCGCAGGGGTGGTGTGGCGGGAATGGTGGGGGAGGTGAGGGGAGGGTGGGCGAGGGGCGGGTCAGAGTGCTCTAAGTAGCAAAAGCAGTTCAGTCCTTTGTTAACCAGTCAACAAACTCCATGTTAACCTCCCTCTTGAGGGTCAGACCTTACATCCTTCGCACGTCAGCGGAAGAGATTTCTAACGGTCTTTCGATAGGAGTATAAAACTCGGTAGTCGCCTGAAAGCAAAAAAGTTTTGCAGTCGGGCCGTTAGACCATTTCCTCAGAAATGTCTGATATTGACTTTCCCCCCTGCCCTTTGACCTGTGACCTTCAATTCTTCGGCTGCTCGGTGCATGGGTTCCTCCCCCATCAATATATACATCAAATATAAGCGGATGGGTCGAGCCGTTGAGATTTGTGGCGCATTTCGAGTTCCTATATACTTAAGTTAGCGGAAAATAAGTCCCCTCCCATTGACACATCTTCTGAACTTTTGACCCTTGATCTCCAATTCGACACCACGAGTACTTTTTTCGAATCACCCCGCCCCCCCGACCGGTTCCGAATATCAGACCGTACGTCGCGGCGGTTGAAGACTTGTGCGCTTATCATCGAATAACAAGCTGCATCGTGACTTCGTCAGCTGAGCTAACAAGTACCGGTAAATTAAACACCTAATATAGTTACTCCAAAGTCTTCAGTTTTTTCTACTCCTCTTTTGCCATACATTAGGAAGTAATTCTGTAATATCCTTCAAATGTTTATCTGCACAGCACTAAGTTTACCGCCACGAACCGCGCCCGCTTCGTAGCGCGTTGCAATAGCGCACCTATATATTTTTGTTGTTTGCTTGGCGCGTGCGTGCACGCATGCGCGTGAGACAGACGTGATAATCTGTATTGCAGAGGAGCGATTGAACAGCATTTATGTAATTGTCGTCGCAGAGAGTATATTAAACCAATACAACGTGTATAACTATACATCTCCTTGTTATTTACCAAATTCTCATTCTTGAACGTTCATTGCTAATGTGTGCGGTGACAGATCCACCGTCGTTCATGTGTCACCGCTTCTTACGAGTAGTGAGTGAGAAGTGAGAACCTGAAGTTACGTCATTAGAAGCCTCATAGGTCTATGTCACTAGTGGTACTGCCGGAAAACGTCCTGGTGACGGTTCCGCGTATACACTACCTTTTAACTATTGATATGTTTAGGTTAGCGGTTAGGGTTAAGTTTAGGGTTAGTTAGCGGTTAGGTTAGGGATGTAGGCGTAGCGACTCGCTCTACGAGCCCTCGGTTAGTGTAGTGTAGGCCCAGTACGGTCCGGCATATAATAGTTACCAGGGTAGGGTACTATTTAATATTTTATTTCGTATATCACACTTTAAATACGTTAAATTTAGCGTAGCCTTACGTTCCTGTACCGAGGTACGTTCCTGGCAGTCCTGGGGGGACATCGACCGCTCTCAGCGTCCCTGATTGTGTTTATGTCGGCTCCTGTTACAGTCCTATAGACGAAGTCCGAATAACCGAAGGGCCCGACTTAACGAAGTTATATCTCGCATACGCAGTGCGCTCACGTCCGGAATCTCGCTAGCTCCAGCTACGCATCGACTTCCACGTTAGATGCCGTATTCCAACGGAATATGCGCACATCCACATGACACTTATAAATCATATGATGCCACATAAACCAATATATATGCCCTCACCCTCAACCCTAACCTTTGCAATATTCGGTCTATCGGACCTTCGGTCTATAGCCTATACTCTATAGACCTAGTCCTAGTTCTTAGTTAGTAATACTAAAGTAATACTAATAGTAGTTACCGGTTTATATCAGATTTTTTATAGGAATATTTTGGGATAAATAAACAGTTCTAATTCGCATTCGATCGATTCGTTACGTTTTTACTATCATTTTACCTGTATATTGGTAATTACGATTTAAATAATATTTGAGCCCAAACCTCGAGCACTAACCTAGAAAGTAAGAAACTTAACTAGGTTTCTGACGTGCTGCTCGGCGATCTATCTGACACTCCAACGGCGTTCGCCGGCGCCGCCGCGACGGCCGCATATTGCAAACGCGCTACCTATCGGTGTATATAGTGAATTATTCATTTGTATTTATATATGTACCAGCGAGTAATAATAGACAACTCCGGTGTCCGATTCATCTAACTCCGAGTATTAGCCGACAAGATCTTGCATTCCGCTGCTGGATGCGCCATTATTACATATATGGATAAAATCGTTTAATTATGTCTATATGTATTTACTACGACATTTTTCTGTCATGTGAGTGTATGCGATCACATTAGACCATGACAAATCTGTGGACTAATACCATGTGTCAGATATCTAAAATATGCACGTGCTATCTGTATTTGTATTGGCACGACTCAAGCCATATAGCGCATGATTTTCGATGACTACGCGTATTCAGAACATCTGCCTTGATTAACTCCTGCCTGGCTATCTACTTCTAAAAGTTTGCCTTAATTTAGAAATGATGGCGTCGCAACCAATTATTTATATTCAATTACTTGCCGAGCAACAACCAGACCAGTTGCTTTGCTCAGTGATCCAACCAGCATCAGTTCCATAATAGAACATAATCATACTTTCTATTATGACTCTTGATACAGTGCAACCGTTGGCCAATGTGGCTGTAATAATATTGCCCCGCTGAATTATATTTGTAGCGCGCTAACAATTTGGGCTCAGCGTAAAGATACACCAAAACAGTGGCCTCTACGGCTTTGGCTCAGCGCCACGTTGGCCAACAGTGTTTTGCTCAACGTGCCGATCGTGGTAAGCACAAATGTTGGCTCAACTATTTTTCTAGCGGTCGCCAATGCTGGCCCATTGACCTTGCTCGCACGCCAATAAATGTTAGCTCAACATTAGACCCACAGTTCGTGCTCAAGTCAATCGTAGAAATAGGCCTGTATCGTGCATCGCCAATCCTGCATGCACATTATGTAAAGTGAATTATGGTCTACAAAAAAGTCTATATAGGATTAATTAGATAAATCATGCGAGTGAATAAAACCAACGTTTCTTTTTATTCACTCCTAGATACTATTATATATGTATAAATGTAGAATAATATTCCATTCTATAAGATGGTTATATTAACATTATTATGGTGTCATATAAACTGAGTCCGCATAAGCGAGCTTCGAAAACAATTAACGCCTCTTACTTTTGGCAAAATGGATATATACGCGATGTGTGTGTGTGTGTGTGTGTGTCTGCCCCCGTGCGTGCGTCGTGCCGGTCGCTGTCGTCGTGCTGCTGTGTGTTGTGTGTGTGGTTGTGTGTGGTGTGTGTGTTGTGTTGTGTTGTATGTGTGTGTGTGCAGATGCGTGCTGCGCGTGTATGCGTC
>NW_014577852.1:50612-65887 GCF_000485595.1 Priapulus caudatus
GGGTTTCTAGCATTATGGATGTGCCATGAATTGACAACACTGTGACCATCATTGAGGCAGTTCAGGAATCCATGTTTAACCCTCCTCCTGAAGGTCAAAATGTTATCAGACACTTACTATTCGCACGTCAGTGGAAAAGCACATTTCATGGTCCTTTCAATAAAGTGATAAAAAATGGTAGGTCAGCGCTGAAACAAAAAATTTGTCACTCTGTCCATTAGACCATGTCCTAAGAAATGTCTGATATCTGACCTTTCCCCCACTGCCTTTGACCTCCAATTTCGCACTGGTGATGGTTTCCTGCCCATCACACTATACACCGAATTATAAGAGCATAGGGTGAGCCGTTCAGATTTGTGCCGCAATTCCGTATTTTCTCCTATACCTTAAGTTAAGGGGAAAATTATTCCCCCTCCGTTTACACATCTTGACCTTTGACCCTTGACCCCAAATTTGTCATCCTGAGTCCTTTCATGATCCCCCCCCCCCAACGTCTCGAATATCGTGACCGTACGTCAAGCGGTTAAGATTTGTGCCCAACTGTTGACGGTCGGACGGACGGACGGACAATCATGCGATTCTACAAGCTCGCCTCTGCTTCGTCAGATGAGCTAATAATTAATGTACTCTGATACCTCAACGAGATACACTGGAATGCGAGAAGTGTTTAGGTAAATTAGGGTGATTTTGCCAAAAGTTACCCGACAGTTGAGAATCTGCAAAACTGTTCACTGTTAGCAAGGCATTTAAAGTCCTAAGCCACTTCTGTCTGAAAACATTCTACGCAAACATTTATGGACTGATTAGCATATTCATTAGCCCTATTTAATCGTTTTAGAACTGCGTGACGCATGATCCTATGGTTAGCTCTCGCATGAATCTGCAAGCTCTCACTCGAATGATCAATACATAAAACAAAAGCTGCTGAAAAAACACATGAGAAACGTACCTGTCTCGGGACACATTGTATCCAGTTTGTCAACCAAACCCTGACCCTGAATGTCTGTCCAGAATAGGGACCCCCCGATTCTCTGTAGTATTGCTGAATTTTTGGTGTGCGTCTTCTCGCAATCCAGGACAAGCTTACTGTAACATTGAGAATAAGCAAGAAATATATGTGTACATTTTATAGAAAATAGAGCCTTTGAGAGTATGTCTCTTTATCAGGCTGTATATCCTGTATTCTGTTATTTAAGCACATTTGGAAGGGCAGTGGTATCAGATAATTCTATGCGTTTCATAATCTCTTTGGCTACTGTTGTGTGCATACTCTGAAAGGGGAGCGGTATGAGATCCTTATCACTGAAGAGTCGGTGTAGAAAGTCTTGCACCACCATCCAAATCGCTCGGCCCTCCCATGTTTAGCAGCATTATGCCAGTCTTGACTTTTGGCCTGGTACACAAAATTCTATTTACCAATTCCAATTCACTCAGCCGTAAAAAGCTGGCTCAATAAGTGTTACTTCTCTAGCTTGCTGTAGTGCTTACTGTCTCGGGGAGGCGTGTAGGTCGCGAATGTCAGAATTTCGACAGTCTTTCTGTGATTTCGCGTGACACAGCTCGGTACGAACAGATTACTCGTTACAGTTTTTTATAACAAGTAAGAACACTGTTCACGTTCCAAATGTCTGCCCTCTGTGTCCCCACTAAAATTGCGGACTGTTCGCTGGCAGCTATGGATTCGTGCGCTGGCCTATGCATTCGGCGCACGATCCATAGCTGCCAGCGCTGCATACTGTCGTAGGACGTTCCCGCGGTCGCCGTGCGCCTTGCCGCGGAACTGCCGCGCAAGATCGCGCAGCACTTCGGATTAACACCCTTTCGCAACGCTTCTCTAGTATCCCGTCTCATCTGGATATTTTTCCCCGTATTTCCAATAGATGGCGGCACTACGCTATATACTGTGGAGTGTTACCAGAGCATATAAATCACTGGTGAGTAATGGTGATTTATTATGCTCTGGGGTTACTCACCAATATTACTCAGCGACTGTGCAGTGTATATAACTATATTATACCCTCTAGAGCTCTCTAGTCTATTCACCATTTAGTTATCATGGCCAATTTCTAATAATTTATTATTGCAAATAATAAAAATGCGTGCGTGCGTGCGTGCGCGCGCGCGTGCAGGCGTCCGTGCGTGTGTGGTGGGGGCGTGTGTAGACAAATGCTTAGAAATAGATAGGGATAACTATCATGATGTTGGTACGGTCTATATTATCTTTTAGGAAGGCCCAGTTTCAGAAATTCACGCAGTTCTGCAGGTTGGGATGTCAACGACATAGCTGGAAACGAGTTGGATACAAATTGGAATGTGGAAAAAGTCACAGATAGCTATATGAAGGCAACTAATGTGGATACTGGCGTCGTGCGAGATCCAGAGACCAGTGGCAGTAATGGTATTGAGGTGGGACGAGCATATCATAACCAATATAATAGCAATTTATTAATGGGTTTACGCTATTAACTTTTAGTTAAAAAGTCGACGAATTGATCAACTCCTCAACATCCTATCAACTTAATTTTCTATCAGATGTTTAGCGCATTTACATTATCGAACGCGAGTCAGCAAACGTTTCAACATTTCACACGCAGTGCGCGCCCGGTGTATCAAGTGTGCCGCCGATAGCAGAAACGCGCGTGCAAATAATCTTCCCCTGGGTGGAGGGACACACCTCCGTATTGCTATTATCTGAGTGGCTGCATGGCAAAAAGTTGATCAACTCGCTAACCAAAAGTTGAGAAACTGACATCAACTGGTTGAGCGCACAAATTTTACGTTTACACTGCCGACATTTGGTCGAAAAGTGGGAAAGTTGATCGACTCGTCAACTTTACAACTAAAAGTTGATAGTATAGCTAGCTTTATATAGTGGAGGGAAGGGCAGAGGGACGGTTGCGGCCTCGGGCCTTGGTGCTTAATCGGTGACCCACACCAACCACATAACTTTGCTCACCAGGCAAAATGAGTTATATACGACCCTGGTAATTCACTTATATAGATGGAAAGATCCTGTTGGCCCGTTTTCTTTCACTGTATAATAATGCCAAAAGAGAAGCTGTCTGATATGTACCCCCAAGAGAGGAGCTATTTAACCCTATATGCTATTTACTTTGAACTTCTGAACTTCTGCAATATCTGAGAAAAGTCCCGAATAAAACGCAATAATACGGGGCGTCACACCTCAGTCTCCGGAATGAGAAAGCACTGTATAACAACCACCGACCCCAATTATCTGTAATGCTTTGCGCCGCGGGAGCAAGGAGCAAAGGGAAATATTGCACCAGAAACCATGCACAGGCATGGGTGGCTACAAGTAAGCCACTAATAACTAATAACTGTAACTATATAATAACTTTCAGAACAAGAGACCGCTAGATGGCATATATATATATATACTGCCTGAGCGGACCTTACGTTCAAAGAAAGAGAGATAGGGAGAGAGGGAGAGAGAGAGAGAGAGAGAGAGAGAGAGAGAGAGAGATAGGGGGAGAGGAGAGAGAGAGAGAGAGAGAGAGAGAGAGAGAGAAGAGAGAGAGATAGAAAGAGAGAGATAAGGGAGAGAGACACAGAGACACACAGAGAGAGAGAGAGAGAGAGAGAGAGAGAGAAGAGAAGAGACGATGAGAGAGAGCGAGGAGAGAGAGAGAGAGAGAGAGAGAGATTAGTGAGTGAGTGAGAGAGAGAAAGAAAGAGAGAAAGAGAGGAAAGAGAGAAAGAGAGAGAATAGAGAGAACGAGAGAAGAGAGAGAAAGAGAGAGAGAGAGAGAGAGGAGAGAGATGAGAGAGAGAAGAGCAGAAGAGAGAGTAGGGAGATAGGGAGATAGGGAGAGAGAGAGAGAGAGATATAAGGGAGATAGGGAGAGATAATGAAGAGAGAGAGAGAGAGAGGAGAGAGAGAGAGAGAGAGAGAGAAAGAGAGAGAGAGAGAGAGAGAGAGAGAGAGAGAGAGAGGGAGAGAGAGAGAGAGAGATTAGCCCGCGGATTGTGCGACGCATCTGATGTATATATTAAATTAAAAGTGTCTCTAGCATTTCTCTGCCTGGAGGTATTTTGGTAGTAGTTTCGCGAGCACGAAGAACGTGTCTAGCCTTCCCAACTGTTGCTTCATGACTCTCCGCCCCAGTCGAATTTACAATGGATGGTTTCATTGGTTTGGTGGATCAAAACATGGCGACAGTTCCTTCAGTCGAGGTAGAGAGCAATTTAGCAGCGTTAACGTCGAACAACCCCTCTAACAAATACACAGTGCCTACGAGAAGATCCCGGTTGGTCTACTTCCATTTTATCAACTTACCGTTTGTCTATTTCCCTTTAGTCTAATCTCAGAATGGTTGTTAGTAATATATATACACATCCATACTTATCTGGATTTTCTGGGCTGTCTGTAGATAGTGAAAGGACCCGCGGATGGACGAAAAGCAGAGTCACGCATGTTTGAGATTGGATTGCTTTGCGTTGTTGCAACTGTCATTGGTGTGATAACCCTCTGCTGTCTCATCAAGGCCGGATGTATGTCGTGTCTCACAGACTGCCTCAAGGTTGTTAACATAACTACATATTAGTGTACTCACTTTTTATTTTGCTTGAAATTTGTGGTATGCCAATGGCCATGGCATTATAACAATGGGCGGGTGGGCCAGCTATAGTATAGAAAATGGGTGTTCTGTAAAAAGACTAAACCAATTTTCATCTCATCAATGACATTCATAAATCAGACAATATCAATGAGTCCGAATCAAATAAATGTTTTAAAAGGATATCAGTGTACCTACTACGACAACTGTTCAAGACCAAGTGTTTTTAACTCCCTTAGGGCCAAGCAAAGAAGAATGCTGGCAAGTATGTTCCGGGCGTCGTAACTCGGGCAGACGGCACAGTAGAGTATGTGGAGCCTACAGCTGAAGAGATGGACGCCCTGATGAATGCTGTCCAAACGCTTAGATAACTCATCGAGTCGTGAACTCTCAGATGCTATTATGTGTGCAACGCGTGGACTCTGTATGATAGATGCATATCATTATTGACCATGCATATATAAGCTCAGGCTACACCGGCGTGCAGGTGTACTATAACGCTTGTTTGGCTGATTTGAATTATTTGCGTTATTGATTATTTTGCATTAGACGTACCTCAATCTTGAGATTGAGTACAGTATTACATACGTCCATGGGGATGCAAATGTTTGCATGATTAATGCTCGCTACATGATTTTTATCGTCGGCATGCAACTATACTGATTTTGTTTGTCACGTTCCGAAAAACTTTTACAATGTACAGAAATTTTCGCAATACATCGCAGATTTAGAGTTATGCGTTATTTTATGTTATAGGCTAAATGGTCATAATTTTTCTATTCTTGATTACATTTATAGTTATTGACCTTTTATATATACAAATAAAAGCGAGCACACGCGCGCGCAGACAAGCAAGTGTACACATTGTTGACATTATGAGAAATACTTCAATGCAATAAGGCCAGGCAACATCAGCGCAACACTCTTCAGCTGCACCCAGCAGCTTCACTCTGCATTGTTAGGAAATGGTGGCGATAGTTTTGTCTGGAAAAATTCAGAATACATCAAATAATAAACTTTCCTTTATTACCAGAACACTACTTGTTTTCGTCGTGTTTGCACGGCTCCCAAGCATCCGTGTATGTACAATAACATTGCTGGTTGCAAACCTAAACACAACAACAAACATTGCATGTGGCAACGAATGTCATTGCGTCATCTCAACTCAATCACTGTGGAGAGAAGAAACATTCGGCGACTATCCGCCACTAATATTATCGCGTAACATTCGGACAAAGCGTGGTCCTGTTAAACACCCATGTAAGGTGTAAAAAACGGCAGCAAAACCAAAAAAGTACTGTAAAGAAACAAACGCCTTGGCCCTATGCGCCACCAGGTGCGAAGTGGATAGGTAACAGGTAACAGGTAACAAGTAAATCAACAAAGATGACACTTGGATCTGTTAATTACCTATATGATACACTAACATTATAAGAGGTCAGATGGCTAATAAATTAAACCAACAGCTATTCTATGAAGTTTATGCGGTTCTCCCCGTTTTATTGGGGTAGGCCGGAACCATGAAAATATCCCGATTAAGCAATGAGCACAATATGCGTAAAGTTTTTTTTTCAACGCGTTTTCATTTAAGCACCAGTTTGCCCGATGCCAAAAAAAGCGGGGACCACTGTACGTGCATTGCATTACACTGCATAACACACACACACACACACACACACACACACACACACACACACACACACACACACACACACACACAGCACACATACACGCCACACACACACGCACGCACGCACGCCACGCACGCACGCCAGCGGCACGTACAAGCCGCAATCAACATATACATAACCATTAGAAACTCATTAAATTACATTTACATTACATTCACATTACATTACATTACATTACATTACAATACATTACATTACATTACATTACATTACATTGCATTTGTAAAGATTTGAGGTTTTACGGTATTGTCTTTATGCCTGTACACGTCTGGGGGAAATACATATCTAACACCATGCAACTGTATGTGCAGGACGCTCGACGCAACATCGGAGCATCTATTATTCACCATGATGATTGCTGATGTGGAGGTTGTCAGCTTCAGCTAAACACGCGTGGTATAGCTTCGGATAGCTTCTTTGAGGCGTTCTGGAGCTTCCCCATGACGTAAGCATTTGCATACGTCACGCGCCATCTCGCTCTGTAGTCTGCTCTCCCAGTGGCTGTGATGAGGAGCGTCACAGCTCAGGTGCGGCCAGGCGGCCTATCCTCTCAAGGAACTTTGGCGGGGTCGTCACTGAGAATTATTGCACCAGGGAGAAATAATCATTTTTCCAGAAATAGCCGAACGATTCCGAATCGTACCAAGTCAGAAGGATTCGTTTCGTTTTTTTATATAAAAAAAAAATTCTGTGTAGGGTTAGGGTTAGAGTTAGGGTTAGGGTTAGGGTTAGGGTTAGGGTTAGGGTTAGAGTTAGGGTTAGGGTTAGGGTTAGGGTTAGCGCTAGGGTTCACATGTATACAATACATGTGTACACATGTGTGAAAAATGAGTATTTCTCTCCCGTGCACGATTCGTCACTGAGAAGCTCCGTCACGTGACCTGTGTGCATGGTCATAGCAAATATATAAGCATGGCATGTGGCAGTCTCCCGCTAGAGTCATATCAACTGAGATTGGATTATGATCACCGGCAACACGAACTACAGGGGGTACTGATTTTGCGATGCAATGTGTTATTGCCTCGGTTTAGCATTGCGCTCAGTTTGTTAACCTTTTGTATAAAGGTTGTAACTTGGCTGGAGTGTAAAGTAAACGGCTACTTAGCCTAGTACTGCATCATTCCCTTTCGCTTTTTCTGCATGCCTGTGACATTCGTGGTTAGTCATAACCCGACGCGTTATATGACCCCTGTGGGACGATCACGACCCGATCTGGCCACCACCTACATGGGAAAAACGTTACACATCTATATCAATATTATCAAGAGATATTATGGCACTCCTGATTATGTGACATTACAATAACAATGTGTTACCTCAATATATACCTGCATATAATTATACATGAACGCGTGTATTGTATAGCACCGGATTCATCTGAAAGAAAGGACACTCTATAAATCATATAACCCTGCCATTTAGTAGATTTAATGGACAACTTTACTCTGTGGACTTACATTACGTACACACTCACTCTTCTCCAATCCTACTGGGGACGCCGACGGTCAGTTCTCACGACCGACCAGATAAAAAAACGAGGCAACCGGAAGACAAAGTTTTTAACACGTTTTATTGCTGACAAGTTTTCACAAGTTTGTAAATAACTGTGTAAGTAATCGGCTCTTTCCCGACGCCAGCCCAATACGCATCCTAATTATAAAGTACTATATAATATATAAAGTGAATAATAATAGATCTATTATTATTCACTCCTGATAATATGATATGATACTAACGTCTATTCATATGATAATGACAAATCGCTTCCCCGTTTTCCGTGAATGCAGCACAGGGAATGTATGTTATACCGAGTTTATAAAGGCTCTGTATTTACCAAAATAAATATTATCGTCAAATTATATAATAATATACCGAAATTTTTCAAATATGTAATGTACGTATCATGTGAAGTACAATTAGATTTTATTGTAAATATTATTCAAATATTTTTGGTCCACTTTATTCATCCGATTAGCCTCGCTTGCCATATACTATTCACTGTTAAGGAACGCAGTATGACTCGGTTTTATTCAACATAAAACGTTGGTAGCGCATTCTATGCGCAGCTCTCGTTATTTGGTGGATAGTGGAGTAGGGCGGGAAAGGGGAAAGGAGACACGAAAAGTAATAACGTGAATGAAGGGAAGCCATGAGGCTAAGCAGTGTGAAGTGCACCACAGAGGGCAGCACAAATACAAAGTCTGAAGACATCTACCGAAACTACGTATACACTATAGATATGCTCAAGAACGTATTAAGTACGAAGTAAAGTTTGAATAACATACTTAATACGCTCTTGATGTACTGCCAAATGAAGTAAATAATTATAATTGGAATTATTCGACTTTTGACGTATGTGTACTAGAACGAAACGTTCTGTCCGCCCAGGATTTTAAGTTAATTTTCCAAAGCTAGTTACTGATGTGCGGCATACGCGATGTCAAATTTCCAGCGTAATAACACGCTGTGAACTGCCTGTTTTGTGTTTATAATATATGTTGTGCCTTGCAATGAAGATTTGGCGCATATGGCATAATCATTCCCCATAGGAAGAACTCCGGATAATTGATGGGAATTTTTAGCATAACGTGGTCTTCGAAGGAAAATGACTTTCCATTGTAGTAATACTGTGGCATATGTTTTACGCACGCATTTTATTAGAAGCTAGAATATTAGGGAGACTAGTTTTATGGTAATATTAGCACAGAGTGGTGGTTTTCCCTGAGTTGTTTTTTAGTAATAAATTGGCAGGCGAGCGGGCGCATTGATGTCTGTAGTGAACAGAGAACACTCATTCCGAGCATTGCGAGTCATTTAACAACAAGTTGTCGGGTGTCTTATATCGGGTGCGTGCAGACGGTTTCCAGGAATACTATGCGGAACACTGGCACCGATTTTACAAATTCCAGATCCGGGCTAGAAGAAGGAGTAGGAGGAGAAGAAGAAGAAGAAGAAGAAGAAGAAGAAGAAGAAGAAGAAGAAGAAGAAGAAGAAGAAGAAGAAGAAAAAGAAGAAGAAGAAGCGGAAGAAGAAGAAGAAGAAGAAGAAGAAGAAGAAGAAGAAAAAGAAGAAAAATAAGAAGAAAAAGAAGAAAAGGAATAGAGGGGCGGTTAAGGGTAACTAGTGTGGACATGGGTCATATAATAGGGGGTATAGATACATTGATGAGCGTACGTCTGGAGCGTCCACACAATGGGAGGGGGACCCCCCCCCCAACACCCTTCGGGCGCTTAGTGCCCTTGAGCTCGCATTTTTCGCCCCCCCCCCTCCAGAATTCACTTCTGGATCCGCCACTGGTTGTGTGTGTGGGGGGGGCGTGTTATTAAACCCATGTGATCCAAAGAAGAAAATAACCCTAGAATTCGCAAATATTGCACTTTTTATTCATTTTTTTCAATTTTCTCAAAAACGGCAATCTTGAAGGTTCTAAATGGCTAAAATCCAAGAGCTTCCGGGGGCTCCGCCCCCTGGACCTCGGGAAAGGGATTTCCCCCTGCACCCCACAGGTTAAGGGCTTCGCGCCAAGGCACTCGCGGTGGGCGCTACGCACACACACTCTTCGTATACTTTGCGATGGAAGTAACAGCGAAATCATCCCCCACCCCCACAACTGAAGACCTGTCTACGCCACTGGTTACAGTACCCATATGGCTCTTCGCTTTGCCACAACTCGCCTGTGGTGGAGAAAAAGACTACGTATATATCGGTAGAGTTTGTTTGTGTCAAATGCGGATTTAAAAATAAAAGAAGAATAATAATAATAATAATAATAATGATGATGATGATGATTATGATTATTATTCATACAAATTAGAATTATTATTATTATCATCATCATCATCATCATTATTAATAATAATATGATGAAAATAACAATGATAATTCAAATTGATTGTAGTAACGTCAAAAAATAGCAATAATTTTAACAAAAATAGTGTATTATTATACTTATGCTAGATCAGGTTATAAGGTAACAAACCCTATCTCTTTCTATCTTTTACTCCCCTCTTTACTTCCCTCTTTACATCTCACATTTCGGTGGCAGGGAATCGTACGTTGTCCATTTAGAAAACCATTATAGGATTAACCCATGACCGGCAAGCGGGGAAAAATATGTGCATAAACATCGACTCGTATTTCTAAATAAATAATAGAATTATTAAATAATATGCGACGTAGACGGTATCTGGTATTTTGCACTTTATTTCCAACTGCATTGATAGTATATACGTATAATTGGTGGCGAAATCCTCAACATTGCTTCTATGTGTATAATTATGTAAAGTTGCCATATGTTGTCGCGCGAGAACGTAGGAAATCGGTCCAGATATCCTCGTGTATGCGTGGGGTACAGATGTATCAGGGTCACTATCGCTGGTGTTTGTACAAGCAGAAGAACGTGGCAGGCGGTAGACGTCACGCCGCGTACTACCACGATCGCATAACAAACATGCGATGTACGTTTATTTACCAGACACGATGCGCGATTGCTTGAAGAATGTATAGAACAGATATGGCTTATTCATTGACATACGTTGCAGCTTACACCCGCTAATAATACGTAAAGAATTTCACTCTCCGATTCTATACGTGAAGCCGTACGCGGTGACCTGCCGCGTCAATCCACGTCAATATAACGGGTCATACCCCATGTCAGCAGGGGAAGAAAGTTGTACGAACTCGAGCCTATTTTAACTATTTTTGAAAAACGCACAGTTTAACGATAACTATTTTATTTTGATTGATATGCAGCATATAATATGCAGATGATTTGCAGTTGGACGCGCGGATGACGTATACTGCTAGATTATAGATCCGAGTAAAAGGTTTACGATGCGACTACATCTAGATTCAACACACTGCGTGCCAATTTCATTACTCGGTATTCGCAAATTTGCCTTTAACTATCAGTTTTCGTAGGGTGTACGAGCTAGTCGTGGATTTTCTCACACGTCGAACATTCTTAGTTTGAATCAAACCGATTGAAAAGTTGCAGAATTGAAATTGGCGTTACTTATTTCTTTTATCTTGCATATATCGTTTTAGATTCCTTTTATGCATTGCTACGTGTATAATTCATTATTTAACCGGTTTAGGTTGCATGTTATAGTAGTATAAATGTTTCTCATTTGCACGAACGCACAAAACGTTTCCGGATACAAATGTATTTAGAACGGGAAATTAAAGATATTTTACTAAAATAACATGGACGGCATTCGACTAGTAATATGAGAAAGAATAACCGCGAGAACGTGAATGTGCTGCCAGATAGGATTGATGCTCTATATACATGTGCTTACCCATGAGAGGAACATGGAACAGCGTGGTATACCCATCATATCACCGTCATTTTTATCTTGATATTTTAGTTTAAACTCCGACGAAATTCTTTCAGTTCCTTTGTGGTATGACTAAAGATTCTTTCGCAGTTCTTTGATATTACTCACGAGGAAAGCACGCACGCATTCCGCTCTCTAATATAAGCGCCGTGTATAACGTACGCATGCAGACGCGATCTTTATGCGAGCGAGACACAGCTGCAAAAAGGCGACGTGTGTGTGGCTGCTGGCTACACCGATTTTCGTCTTACAAAACACCCACGAAGATTTCAAAACATTCGGATGCAAGCGTTTTTCGCTTATCGTGTATCATCTAACGCCAGCTCTCTGATTTCAAAATCGGCAAGCTAGCTGTCTTGCGTAATAGGTCGTTACTATCTATAATTCAAGATGGATGTTCGTGTCTTGATGTAGGGAAAAGTATACGCTGTTATAAATAATATAGATTAGGATACAAATGATTATAAGAGAAGTGGCATAATTTAGTGCGATTTAAATTACTTACGGTATGCAGCATCCTGACAGTCTGTAAACTAGACAAACTAAAACCAATCTAAAAAGCATATTTCGAGTGTTGAGTCATTTTCATACGATGCTAGGAAGACGATACATAGAAGCTTTTAATAAACGCAGAGAAAAGGTTCAGGTTCCTAGATAAATTTATAAGTAATTGGGCGATACATGTGTATACTTACTACATACATAGATAGCAGATCGTAATTTTACATCATGAAATATAAAAAAAATCGCTTGACACTAATAATTCATCCTGGCGGATGCACGAAGGATTCACACAGGTATAGGAAGCACGCGCGTGTGCAAACGATTGCATGCACGTACGCGCACAAACACACGCGCGCGCACGCACGCAAACGCACGAGCACACGTACACGCACGTGCGGGCGCGCATGCGCACAATACACAGACGCACGCACACTCAAACACGATACAAACACATGCTCAACTAACACATCCACTTAGGGCCTATACACAGCCGCGCACGTACATACACACACGTACACGCGCACTCGTTATATTATATATATATATATATATATATATGTGTGTGTGTGTTGTGGTGTGTGTGTGTGTCTGTGTGCGTGCGAGCGTGCGTGCGTGCGTGCTGCGTGCGTGCGTGCGTGCGTGCGTGCGTGGCGTGCGTGGTGTGTGTGTGTGTGTGTGTGTGTTGTGTGTGTGTGTGTGTGTGTGGTGTGTGTCGTGTGTGTGTGTGTGTGTGTAACATGCCAGTGATTTGTAATTGAGAGAGAGAAATCGACGGTTGCTCCTCGGCATAGGTTACCGTAGCTATTTTTGTGGCATGTTTGCTGAAATCGACGCCTATCCAATGATTTAGGTTGCATCACATGAGACATTGCCTGCCGGTGCAAGCAACGCTCCCGCAGTGACGGAGATGAAAAGAGGCAAGTGAGAAAGATCGACAGGAAAAGAAAGAAAAGAGATAGATAGATAGATGGGTAGAACAATAGATAGATAGATAGATAAGATAGATAGATAGATAATAGCTAGATAGATAGATAGATAGATAGATAGATAGATATGATAGATATAGATAGTAGATAAAGATAGATAGATAGATAGATAGATACTAGATAGATTAGATAGATAAGATAGATAGATAGATAGATAGATAGATAGATATAGAAAAAGAAATAGATAGATAGATAGATAGATAGATAGATAGATAGATAGATAGATAGATAGATAGATAGATAGATAGATAGATAGATAGATAGATAGATAGATAGATAGATAGATAATATAGATAGATAGGATAGATAGATAGATATAATAATAGATAGATATACAGATAGATAGATAGATAGATAGATAGATATGATAGATAGTATAGATGATAGATATACAGATAGATAGAGGGATGAGATATAAGAAAATAGAAGACCAAAAGAAGGGACAGCCCGAAATAGATATGTGTGCACGAGTTGGCGATAGATACGGGAGACTGGTGCAGACAAGGGAGAGGGGGAATGGGCATGTGAATGGAATGAAAACAAGACAAACACTAGCGAGAGCGAAGATTACGAAGAGCAAGGCAGGGAGCAAATGAGGTGAAGATTGGTCGGAGTATGAGTTTGAGCAGGAGTTGGAGGCAGAGGAATGAGAGAAGGAAGGCAACGAGGCGCCAACAGATAATAGATTTCCTTTGTCTGTGAATTAGGTGACTGATCGGCGTGTGCAGGTCTAGTGCAATCCGACGATGTGAGCAAGAGCTGCTTTGTATCGCGCGATATATTCGCCGGTCTGTAACGCCACGGACGGGTGGTTGTGAAGTTATGTAGCACGCCGCACATCGCACAATGCCAGCAAACGCGCAATGGCATTTAGGGAATGCAAATAAACGATTATGGGGCCCGCTTCCGACTCGTCTCCCTTTCTGCCGGATGGATCGAACATTATCCACGCAAGCACGTATGCATTGTAACCGAGCGATCGCATTATCAGGGTTCGCGGCGTCGTCGCTGCACAACAACACAGCTTCAACGCGAAACTTTGTGGTTAGGGGCTATAGTAGTCACCGCTGACGAATATATTCGGAAAGTCAAAGAATATCTGTGGCGACCAATCGCGTTTTAGCCGATGCCGCACCACGCGCGTTCGTTTCTCGAACGCGGCGTGTTTTGTCGTTTTGACTGAGTGTTGCTACTTAAAACCATTTTTATTCCGACATGCTCTGAATAGTTGGAAAGCCAGAGCGATTGGATTCGCATCTAGGGAGAAATACAGTGACAGTGTGTGCGCTGTGGCCACGCGGTCTTGCGATTGGCTTAATTGCGTTCGAAGTGCTGGCCTGCGACGTTTGAAACTGGGAAATGGAAATCTTTGCTATCATCTTGACGGTGTCGATGTTCGCTGTAGCTCAAACTGCAGGGAATTTGCAACAAAACGCGTAAGTATCATTACTTACAAATACATTCTCTACAAATTCAGTCAGAACGCACTGTGCGCACCATATCCTTTTGTCCGAAAATACAATCAATAGCTGAATCATACAAGGATATAATTAAAATTCATAAGTAGAGGTTAAAAAAATAACTTACGAACGAGATTTTGCAGATGGCTTTTTCAAATAAATATTATAGGTTCTAAATAGCGTGGCATGGGCAATTAGGAAAATGCCTATGGTATTATATAAATGATGAATTATAATTATTCTTTAATTCGCTGTTTGATCTCAGCGGATACCTGATCGTGCGCCCTCGTATTTCGAGTTAACGTAGTGGAGAGAATCACAGTGACAGTGTTCGGCGACGACTCCGTGGACGTCGAGGCGAGATTGCTCGGACCTGAGCTGAACGTACTTGCCGAAACCCGCCACAATGTGACAAGTAAAGCACTACTGTCAATCAGGTAGACCCCAATCGCACGACACGACCTTCATGGCATGACTAGCCACACCACATACATATTGGCAACGCAAGACACCTAAGACTGTTATATATATCTCTCTTTTCTCTCTCTCTCTCTCTCTCTCTCTCTCTCTCTCTCTCTCTCTCACTCTCTCTCTCTCTCTTTCACTCTCTCTCTCTCTCTCTCTCTCACTCTCCCTCTCTCGTTCTCTTTCTGTGTCGCTCTCTCTTCTCTGCTCCTCCCATATATATATACATATATATATATATATATATATATCT
>NW_014577852.1:65912-98998 GCF_000485595.1 Priapulus caudatus
TACGACCATAAAAAGCGCACACCACACGACACAAATGCATGCCTCTGAGTCTCTCGTTGAAGTTTGTCTTAAATTTTCGGGCACTCAACAGCTGTGCGCTGCAGTGCTTGTTGTTTATTACACCGAGGCCGCAATGGCTTTGGTGAGTGCGTGTGTGCCGCATGGCGGTATTTGGAGATCTTAAAAGTTGGTGCGGGTTTCCGACGAATGCGCGTATAGTTCTTACGGCACATCACTTTTAAAAATTTGGGCCTCCAAAAGTCACTTTATGTATCGAAAAATCGCGTTCTCTTATACGTAGGGCGGAATGGTTTCGCGACGCCCACAAAAGGCCCCACATCGATTCGCGCGAGCAGCACAGCTTGCACGGTTTCGGTAGGAGATACGGAAAACGACACTTCGGCTCTTTCTACTATTATATAGTAGATGATTAGGATTTTTGCTGAAGCCCACCCCCTCTTGCACACGCTATTTGTACTTGTAGGCATAGCCACCAAAATGTCAACCGGCGGGGCCGGTCTGATGTAAACCATTTGGCACGGCCCCGTTGTAGCCCCGCGGCGGCCATGGGAAGTGTAGCGCACGCGGCTGTTCGTCCCCGCCTGAGTGTAGCCGAGGTCCAGATTTTTGTAGCCGGGGCGAATTTTTTTTTATCCTATCACGTTATATCTCATTCGGCTCTCTCTTGATTGGCTGCTTTGATTTGACAGGCACACCATAGATAGTGTTTTTGGGATAGCGATAGTAGTATTATAAGCCCGAGTTAGTTGTGTGTATATGTTTAGTTAGTTATAGTTTGTTAGAGTTTGTTATATAGTAATATATAGTATATATAGTTGTTTATAGTTTTGTTAGTATAGTTTAGTTTTTTTATAGTTAGTGTTGGTGTTTCGGTTAGAGTTAGGTGGGGTTGGATTAGGTCTAGGTTAGGATAGCGTTAGGTGTTAGGTGGTTAGAATTTGTCAATCATTCCTTGATATACGGAAATTATATATGATCGGAAGTTGAATGATGAGTATTTATCCAAGCCCATGGATATCACTGTGTAGGTAATAAAATAAATTCGGCAAGCCGCTGGGGACCGTCTATGTAGGCCACGGGGCCAGAATTTGTATACATCGGCGTCTGGGCGCGGGCTACCTTGAAACCCTACCCCTAACTCCATCACCGTAACTGAACCCTACCCCTTTTTTGAAACTTTCCCGAATTTTTAAAAATACTAAGAAACATAGTAATGGTGCGATATTTGGGTGGATGATAGAGGAGTGGGCAAGATGCACATAGCTCCATTACCCACACTTATTTTACGTGCGTGCAAAGCTATATAGAGGTGGTGTACGACAGTAGAAAACCTCCATGAGCAGCAGGCCTGAATAAGCATCGGACAGAAATTAATTAAACATCCTCACACTCTTTCGCTGCATAGACAACGTAAACTTTATTCATGTCAAATAACTACAGATTCATGCCTTATGCTTTGCTTGAACTTTTTCCCAGCTATATGATGCGAATTTCTAGAAAGTAGTCGGATCACATTTCAAATAGAAAAATGACCAACCGGTCACCATGGCTACGCCACTTGACGTAATGTCACAGCTACACGACAAGACAAATTTTACTTCTAATGCTTTCTAGACGTCCACGAGGCATCTAACTTGGGTGCGTGCGTGTGCACGTACACGTGTGTGCATGCGTGCATATGTGTGTGCGTGCGTACGTGCGAGTGCAGGTACACTTGTGTGCATGCTTGCGTGCGTGCGTGCGTGCATGTGCACGTACCCGTGCGTGCATGCGTGCGTGTGTGTGCACGTACACGTGTGTGCGCGTGCCTGCGGTGACTGCGTGCGAGTGTACGTACACGTGCGTGCGTGCGTGCGTGTGCACGTCCACGTGTGTGCGCGTGCCTGCGTGCGTGTGCACGTACATTTGCGTGCGTGCGTGCGTGCGTACTTGCGTGCGTGTGCACACAGGCACTTGAAGCGTTTCGATAAAATATAATGCTAAATAAATACGAATCACGTGAATATATAATATGAATATAATATGAAATATAATATGAATATCAATTTTATAGATAGATAGATAGATAGATAGATAGATAGATAGATAGATAGATAGATAGATAGCTAGATAGATAGATAGATAGATAGATAGATAGATAGATAGATAGATAGATAGATAGATAGATAGATAGATAGATAGATAGATAGATAGATAGATAGATAGATAGATAGATAGATAGATAGATAGATAGATAGATAGATAGATAGATAGACAGATAAATAGATAGATAGATAGATAGATAGATAGATATACAAATAGATAGATATACAGATAGATAGATAGATAGATAGATATACAGATAGATAGAAGGGATGAGATAAGACAAATAGAGACGCAAAAGAAGGGACACGCCGAAATAGATATGTGTGCACGAGTTAGCGATAGATAGGGGAGACTAGTGCAGACAAAGGGAGAGGGGGGAATGGGCATGTGAATGGAATGAAAACAAGACAAACACTAGCGAGAGCGAAGATTACGAAGAGCAAGGCAGGGAGCAAATGAGGTGAGGATTGGCGGAGTATGAGTTGAGCAGGAGTTGGGAGCAGAAGGAATGAGAGAAGGAAGAGCAACGAGCGCCAATAGATTTCCTTTGTCTGTGAATTAGGTGACTGATCGGCGGTGTGTAGGTCTAGTGCAATCCGACGATGTAAGCAAAGCTGCTTTGTACCGCGCAATATATCGCCGGTCTGTACCCAACGGACGGGTGGTTGTGAAGGTTATGTAGCACGCCGCACATCGACACCATGCCAGCAAACGCGGCAATGGCATTTAGGGAATGCAAATAAACGATTATGGGGCAGCTTCCGACTCGTCTCCCTTCTGCCGGATGGATCGGAACATTATCCACGCAAGCACGTATGCATTGTAACCGAGCGATCGCATTATCAGGGTTCGGCGCGTCGTCGCTGCCACACAACACAGCTTCAACGCGAATATTGTGGTTAGGGCTATAGTAGTCACCGCTGACGAATATATTCGGAAAGTCAAAGAATATCTTGTGGCGACCAATCGCGTTTTAGCCGATGCCGCCACCACGGCGTTCGTTTTCTCGAACGCGGCGTGTTTTGTCGTTTTGACTGAGTGTTGCTACTTAAAACCTATTTTTATTCCGACATGCTCTGAATAGTTGGAAAGCCAGAGCGATTGGATTCGCATCTAGGGAGAAATACAGTGACAGTGTGTGCGCTTGTGCCACGCGGTCTTGCGGATTGGCTTAATTGCGTTCGAAGTGCTGGCCTGCGACGTTTGAAACTGGGAAATGGAAATCTTTGCTATCATCTTGACGGTGTCGATGTTCGCTGTAGCTCAAACTGCAGGGAATTTGCAACAAAACCGGTAAGTATCATTACTTACAAATACATTCTCTACAAATTCAGTCAGAACGCACTGTGCCACCATATCCTTTTGTCCGAACAATACAATCAATAGCTGAACCATACAAGGCATATAATTAAAATTCATAAGTAGAGAGTTAAAAAAATAACTTACGAACGAGATTTTGCAGATGGCTTTTTCAAATAAATAATTATAGGTTCTAAATAGCGGTGGCATGGGCAATTAGGAAAATGCCTATGGTATTATATAAATGATGAATTATAATTATTCTTTAATTCGCTGTTTGATCTCAGCGGATACCTGATCGTGGCGCCCTCGGTATTTCGAGTTAACGTAGTGGAGAGAATCACAGTGACAGTGTTCGGCGACGACTCTGTGGACGTCGAGGCGAGATTGCTCGGACCTGAGCTGAACGTACTTGCCGAAACCCGCCACAATGTGACAAGTAAAGCACTACTGTCAATCAAGGTAGACCCAATCGCCACGACACGACCTTCATGCATGACTAGCCACACCAACCTACATATTGCAACGCAAGACAACCTAAGACTGTTATATATATCTCTCTTTCTCTCTCTCTCTCTCTCTCTCTCTCTCTCTCTCTCTCTCTCTCTCTCTCTCTCACTCTCCTCTCTCGTTCTCTTTTCTTGTGTCCGCTCTTCTCTCTCTGCATCCTTGCCAATAATATATACATATATATATATATATATATATATATCATATGGTGCATTGATATTACTACTGCATTATTTATATATTATTAACGAACTACGTGTAGACGCCATGCAATTTAACGGCTATGCGACGTAATGCAACGCGTATCGCAGCTTACCGCACCTCAAGCGCTACCAAACAGAACTAAAAAAATGGCAGCACGCGCCCACAGCACGCACGTCTTTCGCAAAAACTATCTTCTTTTGCACACTAGCACCATGCATTGTCAGCAGGATGCACGAGATCAGGTAACAGGTGGCTATAGTTATAAATATAGGTACTCATAAACTTTCTTTCAATCATGTGCGCGTTTAGTTTATTAGGTATCCGAGTACGTTAGTACGCGTGATTAATTAGCCTAGAACCATCGTACTAGTTTTTCTGATTAGCGCGTATTCATACACATATTCGTACTGAGGCGAAATTCATGCGAAATAATGTGTGGAAGTAGGTTGTTGGATGGCACGCAGAAGGCTAAGAATTTCTTGGAGTATCGGTAAATTGCCGTACAGATGGACACTCTGGTCGAACCTTCTTAATAACTCGACACTGGTGACACTCCGCAGAGATATACAACTCGTCTGCCTGCAGACGACAGGCCGGTCTATCACACCGAGCCATACAGGTTTGTTAATATTATATATATATTAATTATAGTATAATAATAATATATAATGATCAATTAATTATATATATAATATATATAAATATCATATATAGATATATATATATATATATATACTAGAGGCCAACAGCCACTCCGTGTTGTTTTGTGTCCGTTTTGTTTTCGCCGATTGCGCTTCTCCGTTGAATATTTGTGGCAAAATTTTTATGTGGTCATCCGGGCAACGAGGGTATCATAGTCCTCAAAGTTGAGAGCAAGTTATATTCACACATAGAAAACATGCACTCTCTTGGCAAAATGGGGTTTGAACTCACAGCCTTCGCAGTGAATGGTGGACGCACTAACCACTGCACAACCGCAGTACCTCGTCGTGTGCGTGCATGTGCATTCGCGCGCGTGCATGCAGGCGTGTGCGCGTGCATGTGCGTGCACGCTCACGCGCGAGGTTGTGTAAATGTGAGGGGCGTGAGCGTGTTACGTGCATTTTATTGGCACTGTTGGGTGGATGCGTTTGTGAATTCTACTGCAGGACTGGGAAACCACAGCGTGAAATATCAACTTTCTAGTATACTCTTCAGTTCGGCATAGACGTAATAGGTTTAGATAGTCCTTCGCTGTAAGGAAGTATTCCTATTTCAGTTCACGTGCGAGCGATGCTGGTAGGCTTAGACCTGAAACCAGCTACTGAAAAACTGGAGGTATTCGTAGAGGTAAATCATACTGTGATAATATATACGATAATAATATACTGACAGTGTGTGATCCGAATAATGCACAAATTTAAGTGAAAACCAGGTAGTTTAACTCGGACTGACTAATTAATCCCACAAATATAGATAATGTTGAGATTACGCCGCAATGAATAAAATATTACTGCGATTTCAAAATTTTCACGTTTGGCTTGATATAATCATTGAAATAAGAAATTAAATTAAATTATAATTGATCTACTTTACAAAATAATCCATAATGAAGTTTTCGTTATACGCGGGGAGTATGATACGAGGCAATTGTATTAAAACGACAACGTGCGAGTCTGTCATGTGTGCGTGCATTGCAGGACGTATACGGGGTGAGGGTGAGGAAGTGGAACGAGCTAACGGAAGACTGTGGCGGCGTTAGAAGAGCCGAATTCACACTTTCGCGCCGTCCGGTGCTGGGCTCGTGGAAAGTCTATGCTGTTACAAAGGATGGACGCACATTCAATGCTTCGTTCTACGTGACGAAAAAAGGTGGATAAGCCCTTTGGAATTCTTGATATATGAGCCACAATTTTGACTTGATAAAATTACGGCTGTGTGAATTCGGCATCAGCCCGAGTGACAGTACCCATCAAGTTAATTTATGGATAAAGAATAAAAGAATACACATCAGAGATATGATCATAAATAAACTTCAAAACTCGGTAAATGGTGCGTTCCTTCCTTTTGCTTTAAGCATGCCATGTTCCTTCAAGAATTATACCGTTCGAAATGTGGCATAATATAAACTTCTTCAGAAATGTATTGTTATGTAAATTTCAGGATTACCGTCTTTCGGTGTGTATATTGCTGTTCCTGCGTTTATACGAAACTGGCAAATTTGCCCAGAGATTAGTGTGTCAGCAAGGTACGTAAGGTATTTATAGGTAGATGTGTCTGTGTCTGTGTAGATGTGTACGCGTACACGCACGTACGCTCGTTCCAGTGTATACAGTGTATATTTACGAATTTAATTATTTGTTTATTTGTTAGGTTACTTATTAATTAATTTATTTATTTATGTAATAACTTTATTTACATATGTGTGCATGTAGGTAATGCATACATGATATTAGAAATGATGAAGTTGAAAGATTCAATATATATATATATATATATATATATAATATACCAATTAAATATATTTACGCATAAATGCATGGAATGTATGTCTGCAGTCTAATGGCTGGGCAGAACACTAAATATATGTTTTAGTGCGCAGTCTGTATACTGTCCTCGTCCCCATTCAAATCACGATTTCCTGCTATAGAATGTTGAAAAAACAACTACGCAACATATGCGTATTTGTGAAACCATTGTGCGCAGAATTTTAACTCTAAAGTGTGTTTTAGATGAAATAGCCAAAAAATAAATAAATGAAACGATGCGATCGTTTTGCACGATTATATCGACTTCCAAGTGGTCCCCTAGAATCAATGTTTGTACAGTATTAAGATGGTTTGGTCGTGTCTAAAGCCCGGCGCACACGTGAGTAATTTTACTCAAGTAAAATGATGCATGCGTCAAAGTACTCAACGAAGATCCGCCGCACACGTGAGTATTTTGACGCATGCATAATTTTACTTGAGTAAAATTACTCAAGTACGTGTGCGCCGGGCTTTAGGTGCTTTTAATGACGCATTGTTTTAGGTACTTCTACGGCGAGCCGGTGTCAGGACAGGCTATCGTAACGGTCTCGGTTCGCGGGGACGACGGCAGCCTTCCGCTGGCGCAGCAAACACCCGTGGTACTGCAGCAGACCGTAAGTATGGCTCACCGCGCGCAGCAGTTTTTGCGTATGTCGATCTTTTACCATAAATCGCGCATCCAAAGTGCACGCAAACAAACAAAGCGATATGCTTACGCGCTAACAGTCTAGCATTATCGCCTATGTATTTCATTGTGGAATAAATAATGCTGGGGGGGGGTATAGTATGATATGTGAGAGAGATTATATGATATAGAGACATTAAGATATAATATATTATCATGAGTAAGTAATCACAAATTTGTGATTATTTACTCCCGATGTTACATAGATGAGCCATGAGTGTGAAAGACTGCCGTACACATTTGCAGATAAGCGGAAAGGTTCATTTTAACGTGTGCCTGGCGGAGATTTTCGACACAGACACAATGAAAGCATTTCGTGGGTCGCTGTATATAGATGCGACCGTTACGAGCACGCAGGGAACTACGGTGACGGCTTTTGACGATTCATGCGTCGTCAGGAGGCCGCTAGTTGATCTGCGATTTTCACAATCGACAAGAAAATATTTCAAACCTGGATTTCCTTACAGTGGACAGGTATATCTTCCCACGTACGAGCATAAGGGCGAACCACGGTTACCTATATACGTATTGTTGTGCGATTATTTTAAGTTATAATCCCTCAATACCATTACATACGAAAACATCGTCGAACGTTCTTCTTGCTCAACCGCTTCATTGAAACTCAAAGAATATTACCAGTGTATTATCTAGCACCAGCAAGATCTCTGTTCGTATTATTGATTAGACTATTGCACATTTCAGATAAAGGTTCTGTATCCTGATACTTCGCCAGCCGATGATGTCGTTCTAGAGGTGAAGATTGTTTCCGGCAGTCAAAACTTCATCGCCCAGGAAATCACTGCCTGGAACGGCGTGGCTGAGTTTCGGTTCTCTCAGGAGATCACCACCGACGTTGCCTGGCTAGAGGTGTGTATCACAGAACAACATTGATATTTGATTGCACAGCCTTTTGATTGCACAGTCGCGGTATTGATCCAAGTGCGGTAGGCTCTAGAGCCCGAACACCGTACCAGGCATAACTAAAAAAGAGCAGAACCCTATAACTATTGCTCAACCTAACCATATAACCACATCCTAGGCCTAACCCGAGTCTATCATTGCTGTTACGGAGTTTAAGCTGATCTTCTGAGAAAAATCAAAGAATATATGTAATATTACAAACATTACAATTTCCAATAAAAGCCACTGTATTTTATTCTTAGGCAAAAGTTGTAAAGATTAAGAAAGAAGTTGTTTTGGATTTTCCGGCCATATATCAGCCCCTAGTTGTACTGAAGCTGCCGAATGCCTGTGACCTCGCAGCAATTGCCCTCGGTCACACATATAAGGTATTGTTTGGAACATGTTTTCTTTACCTGCTCCTTAAATAGGTTTACACTATCTGCGTCTCTATCTCTTTACGCAAGGTTTCTTTCCTACATATATGATGCTAAAGTGGCCGTACACGCTTAATTACATCCCATATTTTGGCAAACGTATTCACGGGACATCACCATAACGCGAAGTCGTGCTTGCCAAAATAGTTCTACGAATAGTTAATACGAATTCTCTGACACCAAATTGACTGGGTTTTGATGTTCGCACTTACCATAATTACTTGCCAGGTTGGAGAGAATGCCAGCTTTGTAATAGACTCATCTTGTACGTGTGGTGTTGCAATCTATTATGAAGTTACCAGCAAGGGTAACATTTTAGACAGCGGAGACATAGTGACCACGCAATCGGACACAGGTAGTACAATAATTATTGAAAATTAGATACCAATTTAGCTAGCTTTAGGATTAGGAGCCCACATTCGTATAACAAAAACAATGTCAGTCAATCGTGTTCTTAACTAACGGCAATTACGTGTGATTCGTAATCATGAGCACATTTGTATAGATTTTTAATGGATAGCGCTTTTCCGACTGAAGATTCAATTAAAAAAATTATTGCGTAGGTCTCCTAACTTTTAATGCGTGCATGAGGGCGTGCGCCCGTGCGTTTTGTGTGTGCCTAAGAAGGGCTCATACCCATTTCAATATTCGGTTCCTTACCGGGAAGGCGGTTGTAGAAACGAGCTGAAACTAATGGTCACCGCCGACATGCTTCCCAGCGTCCGGGTTCTCTTCTATCACATCATCAACGATAGACTCATATCTGATTACGTCAGATTTACAGTGATTTTCGACCATTCGACTCAGGTGAGATGTCCCAGCAACACGAGCTCGGTTCTCTTCGTGATGTAGAAATGGCTAAGCATAACCTGTATTGATTGAATTGATGAAATTTCATCGGATATATATAGTTCAGAGGGAAATAAATATAATCTTAGTTAGATCCATAATAAAGTTATGGATAACTTTATTATGAATCTAACTCAGATTAACTTTATTTTCCCATTACCTGTATTGTACGGAAAAAGATAAATTAATACAATAATTTCTGAATGTATTATTGACCGAAGTTCATCTATTTGCACGTAAATTATTATTACGCGTGTAATATACTGCAATGTTATAGCGAATTATATATCTTGTTAGATCAATCTCAAGGTGCCTCAAGGTGGCGTTGCGCCAAAGGATAATGTTCAGCTGTTGGTTGAAGCTGAGCCGGGATCGTGTGTGTGCTTAGCGGCAGTCGATAGCAGCACGCTTCTCTATCACAACACAACGTGGATAAGCACAAAACATGCAAGTTACTGCTCATTGGAAATAGCAATTGAAGTAACCCGCTTCTCGTATATATCTATAAAACAGCTTCGCACTCCACAATTAACGCAGTTGACTCGAAGCACTATAGCTGTTTAATGCGGATAGTCCAGCAGTGAGTATTCCCGACAGATTCGTGACGCAAAAATGAAACGAATTAAAGTTATTTTGTCTACCGCACTTGTTTACCAGACTCATTCAGTCTCTCATTTCTGTGTGTTCAAGCAGGTAAACAGCTTGTTGAGCAGATATACGCTACAGGAGAGCAATCTGATGTGGCCGTTTGGAAACAATAATCCGACGAAACGAAGGAGGAAGAGAGGTTACTGGTGGCAGAAAAGCTTTATAAAAGCCATATCCAACATATTTGCCGTAAGAGCTGGCAAACATGCGCATGAAATCATCACGGTGTGGCGTATATAATCAGAAGTGAATAATAATAGATATATAGAATAATATATAGAATAATATATTTAATATAGGGCCTATATAGAATAATATATAGATAATATATAGAATAATAATCTATTATTATCTACTCCTGATGTAATCATGCTATCTAATGAATGAAAGTAATATAGTTTCATTAATTTTCATGTAAGTTATATAGACAGCATGCGTGGCTTTTCACATACACGCATCTATGCGTATATTTCAGGCAAACAGCCTCGTGATAATGTCAGACGTGCTAGTGATGGATGATCTAACGCCACCCAGTACACATATAGAGAATCAGATATACTTCATACCAGGTAGGGCAATCCTACCTACAGGTAATTTTACGATCTTCCTATTACTTGAATTTCCATATATACTAGCTGCGTAGGCCTATAGTTTATCGTTGTGTTCTCAACAGTGATAACAGATAATAGTGATATCTGATAGTCCGTTAGATTTTGATTTTTGTGTGTACACCCGACGCCCATCACAGGCTAGGATTTCTAGGGGGTTCGTTTGTGTGCAGGGCTGGGGGAGGTGGCCGAGCATCAGCGGGTCATGGAAGAGTTAAATGCGCAGGAGAGCTTAGCACGCATATTTTTCCCAGAAACATGGATCTGGAGCTGCTTCCCAATGAGGTATATGTGTCAGGCATATAATATAATCACATAATTTGTCAACAGTGGCTCTTATATGAATGTGATACGGCTTTGCGTTTATAAAAACCGAAACCATAATTAGACAAATTTATTTGCGATTTCCACGCAATGAATAATTAGAATCAATATATAAATGCCTGTTTCATCTAGTGCCTTTCTTCTAATACGCTGCCAGGTTACCTTATCTTGCATTCAATACTTTTACGAAGCACAACAACGGCAACGAGAAACTTCACCGTCCCTGCGACGTTAACAACATGGACGCTGCAGGCGACTTCACTCTCACAAGTTAGTCGCCTCGGCATCGGACCTGTCCACTACCTCACCGTGCAGAAACAGTTTCTTGTTGAGATGCAAGCGCCAAAATCTCTTGTAGAGCAGGAGAGCTGTTGGCTTCCAGTTAGAATCTTCAACAGTCTTGATTCCTGCGTCAAGGTAGTTTGAGTCTGCTCTCTTATAATAGTTCCGGAGTAGGTTCAGTATGCTTGGCAAAAACACTACAATAATATAACAATCGATTATTATGTAATTAAAAGTTACGGTAGTTAACACGAAATTACAGTAGCTATAGATACTAATAACCTAACAGAAATCAACACAACATTGTTCGTCACAGGTACGTTTCTCCCTTAAGTTGGATGGGAACGTTTTATTCGAGGATACTCTATTAAACCAGCGATCGCTCCAGATCTATTTAAACAGCAACGACACGTATGCAGAACAAATGAACGTTATCTTCACCGAACCTGGCGAGTTCAGAATCACAGGTTTGTCGTCAATTCAACAGTCTTAAGTTAACTTAACGAGAATGCAAAGTAGGCAAATTGTACACTTTATTACAATAATAATTATGTAGTTTCGTCACTAAAAATTTCATTAGGTTTTTAGTTGTTTTTTACACCTATGAAATCGTCGGCTAATGTATGTAAAGCGTTTTTTCATTATAAAATTTTATGTGGTAAATTATTTAATAATTTATTGACGATAAGAACTTATTTCCCTGAATGTTGGAAATTTCGTTTTAGACCTACTAGGCATTCTCACTCGCTTGATATGTATATATGTGATATGTATATCAAGAGTAGATAATAGGAGATATCCTATTATGTACTCTTGATGTATATCAGGAGCGTATAATGACAAATATTTGTATTATACATTCATGACGTATTTGTCATTATACGCTCCTGATGTATATGTATATTTGTTTCACAGCGACGGCAACAGCTCTGTCTTCGCGCATTTGTCAGAAAAGCAACAGTATAGGTGAGGCTGACGGGGCCGATGACGGTGACGATGGCAATGAAGTGGCATCTGATATAGTAACACGAAAAGGTGTTGTTGTCGCACTAGGAAAACTCGTCCACGCATCCACGTCTATCTACATCTGTTCGACTGGTAAACCTAGTTGTACTTTTACAGTAACATAATCTATACTTGCATCGAGGCTTACACACGTCTTAGGCAATGGTCCAACCTAATCTGACGCACACGTCCACGGTCCGGTAAATAAGAATAAAAATATTTGTATATATATCAGGAGTGTATAATAGGTGTGTATTATACACTCCTGATATATATATAGCTCCGATGCGATATGTTACTGAAAGACCTGTTGATAGATGCAGTTCCAACCGCTACGGTGAGAACGAGGTTGCGGACATAGCAGGCGGCTGAACGTGATTTGATTGTTCTATTTGTAGCCAACGGAACATCTACTGAAGAAGTACTTACTGTCGAGGCGCCTATAAATGCTATTACGGGCTCGCAGAGCGGCTATTTAACCATAAGTGGTGAGCTATTTGCTATCTATAAAAATGCTATATACCTTGGAATATTGGGCATTGGAAGGAAACCATTGACATGGAGTTGTTACTAGTAACGTCGAGTATATCTAATAGAATTGACGGACTATAGTTTGCATCCGAAATTGGGGTTTCTCTTTTACTTTCCCCGTACAATGTGCAAATACAAACGAATACCCTGTTAGAATGGGTTATATTTTACCGAGTTAAAATATAATAAAGACTACTACTGTTTATATATATATATATATATATATATATATATATATATATATATATATATATATATATATGTGTGTGTGTGTGTGTGTGTGTGTGTGTGTGTGTGTGTGTGTGTGTGTGTGTGCGTGTGCGCGTGCGTGTGCGTGCGTGCGTGCGTGTTTGTGTGTGTGCGCGTGTGCGTGCATGTGCCTGCGTGTGCGTGTGCGTGTGCGTGTGCGTGTGCGTGTGCGTGTGTGTGTGTGTGTGTTTAAGTTAATGTATTAATTCAGATAAAAAATTACAAGCGTATTGAAGGTTATACCGGGTGTTATTATAAGGTGGGGCGGGTTTATCACGCAGGAGTGGACCATTTTAATCATATCGGGACTCGGAAATACCGAATGATTGTTCGTGATTAGGGAATAGAAGTTAAATTAGGACGCGGGAAACCATACCTGCAGTTTTAAATAACCGGTAACTGCGAACTGATATTTTAAACTGGAAATCTGGCAATAGACCTCCCGTTTCCCCTCCTATTTCTGACAAAAACTCAACGCATATACGCGGCAAATATATCGGGCACGTCCATTGTTTTAAGTTGATAGCAAGTTGTCGGTTGAACTGATGATAATCGTTTGCATTTGCCATTCCCATTTTGTTGTTTGCAGGCGACATTTTAGGTACTTCAGTGCTCAACGTCGAGCGGCTGGTCGATCTACCGTCGGGCGGAGGGGAGCAGAATCTTGTGCACTTCACACCTGCCGTACACTTGCTGCGATACCTCGAGCAGACGCATCAGCTGACGTCACAAACACGGCAGACGATCTCACAACTGCTTAATACATGTACGAACTCACTAAAAAACAAGCACTAAAAAATATTCCTCCTCCATTGACACATCTTGACCTTTGCCCCTTGACCCCCAAATTCGACATCCCGAGTTCTTTTCGCGATCCCCCCCCCCCGACGTCCCAAATATCAAGGCCGTACGTCGAGCGGTTAAGATTTGTGCCATAACTGTTGACGGGCGGACGCACGGACGGACGGACGGACGGACGGACGAACGCTCATGCGATTCTACAACCTGCATCTGACTAAGTCAGATGAGCTAGAAACACACTACATCGATGGAAGAATCGACCGAAACATGCAACAGTTATCGGAGTACATGGCTGATATTTAAGTGCGATTCAGCGGATACGTGTTTTCGGTTCCGGGGGTCACCATAACTTTCATGAACACGCACGGAACCACATGACACCACGCGACAGGTTCTCTCGCTGTTTTTCAATATTGCCATTACGCTCGAATGTGATTACGAGCCGCAAGCTTACATTCGTACGCCAATACAATCCCGCAAACTTAATTTGCTCATGGCACAGATCAAGATTCCTGTGGCCATGTCGCGATACTGGGACGCAGCGCTGTGCCGTTTTATGTGTGCATTACGAGACTATAACGGACGCTATTATTATTATTATTAGGCTATTATTTAGCTGTTAGGCAAGCCATTTCCGTTTCCTCGCGACGTGTTCATTCGTCACAAAGTACGCCGCATGATCGGCTGCTCATATTCCACACGTTTCGCCTCTATGCATGCAGCGCTACCGCGTTGATACGGAGAATTTACTCCATATAAGCACACATACACGTAGTAATTTGTCGTGCGCAGGCTATATGGACCAGCTGTCGTTCAGACTCTCAGACGGCTCCTTCAGCGCGTTTGGCAAGGAAAGCGATCCGTGGCTGACGGCCTTTACGGCGAAATCGTTCGCCGCCGCCAAGCAGTACGTGAACGTAGATGATGACGTCATTCGCACAGCTAAGACCTGGCTATTCGATCACCAGCAACTCGACGGCTCATTCGAGGGCAATAAAGGTTTAATAGCGGGCAGCCAGGTACGCCGCGAAGTACACTACAGACACGCATGCAGACTGACACGCGTACACTTACAGACGCGCATGCACACGCACTCGCACACGCACGCACACACACACACACGCGCGCGCACACACACACACGCGCGCGCGCACACACGTGCATGTACGCACACACACGTGCACGTACGCACACACACGTGCACGTACGCACACACACGCGCACGTACGCGCACGCACGCGAACGTACGCACACGCACGCGAACGTACGCACACGCACGCGAACGTACGCACACGCACGCACGCACACATACGTGCACGCACGCACACGTGTACGCACGCACACATGTGTACGCACGCACACACGTGTACGCACGCGCACACGTGTACGCACGCACACACACGTGTACGCACGCACACACACACGTGTACGCACGCACATACGTGTACGCACCCACAGACAAGCCTAAGATCGCACACACCTTAACGTAACGAGCGCTCTCTTAGAATAGTCACTAGACTAAGATTATCTGGAACTGTTAGACGGTATAGAGTTCTACGTTAAAAATTTGATAGAATGAAATTCGATATTATGTTACGTTACGTCATGTCATGTTATGTTATGTTATGTTATGTTATATTGTAATATATTATATTACATTACATCCGGATTGAATAATAATAGTCAATTAATCTATAGGAGTGTTTCACGTGACGTCATAGATCAGGTCACGTGTATTTGTTATGTATCATGGATGGCAGAAGCGAAGCGTGCTGCTTGACATTTACAGATGAATGACCACATGTTCTGATAGAAAGCGCTGTTTATGTAGTGCACGTACACGCGCGTGATGCGTGCTTGCGTGTGCACGTACACGTGCGTGCGTGCGTGCGTGTGAACTTACACGTGCGTGCGTGTTCACGTACACGTTCGTACGTGCGTGCGTGCGTGGGCACGTACACGTGCGTGCATGCATGCGTTGGTGCGTACGTGCGTGCGTGTGCTTGTATCGAACAATATCACGCACCTGCTTGCTGCCAACCGTTAAACTGCGCATGTGCGCATATGACGTCAATGTTTATCAACATGAAACACTCCTATTACAAATCTATTATCATTCACTCCTGATTACATTGTACACGTACGTTATATATATGTTATATACATATGTGACCTATATTACCTATATTATATATTGTACACCTATTGTATTACCTATGTGACCTATATTACACGGTTTAGGAGCACTTGCACGACAAGCTGCTGATGACAGCTTACGTGGCGGCGGCTCTAGTCGAGATTGGTGCGTCGACGGAGCGCGACAACAAGGCGATCGCCGCCGCCAGGATCTACCTGGAGAACCACATGTACCTGCTCGCCGACCCGCACGTCGCCGCCGTCACGACGTACGCGCTGACGATGCTCGGCAGCAGAGCGGCGCTGCTCTCACAGCGCATCATGGAAGCCATTCTGCAGCAGTTCGGTGAGGTATAGTGTGAGACAGTGGTGAGACACGCGCAGAAAGCACAGAGCATAGTGTGAGACAGTGAGGCACGTGCAGAAAGCACAGAGCATAGTGTGAGACAGTGAGGTACACGCATAGCACAAAGCATAGTATGAGGCAGTAAGGCAGATGCATAGGACAAAGCATAGTGTGAGACAGTGAGGCACGTGCAGAAAGCACAGAGCATAGTGTGAGACAGTGAGGCACGTGCAGAAAGCACAAAGCATAGTATGAGACAGTGAGGCAGATGCATAGGACAAAGCATAGTATGAGGCAGTGAGGCAGATGCATAGGACAAAGCATAGTATGAGACAGTGAGGCAGATGCATAGGACAAAGCATAGTATGAGGCAGTGAGGCAGATGCATAGGACAAAACATAGTATGAGACAGTGAGGCACATGCATAGAACAACGCATAGTATGAGACAGTGAGGCAGATGCATAGGGCAAAACATAGTATGAGGCAGCGAGGCAGCTGCATAGCACAAAGCATAGTATGAGGCAGCGAGGCAGCTGCATAGCACAAAGCATAGTATGAGGCAGCGAGGCAGCTGCATAGCACAAAGCATATATAGTGTGAGATAGTGAGGCACGTGCACAGCACAGAGCATAGTGTGAGACAGTGAGGCACGTACGTATCATAAAGCGTAGTATGAGACATATCAGAAATATCAGAAAGCTCCTTTTCCTCTCGGTATGATATCGTTGCATATAAGTTATGAATAAAAAAATCGACTAACACGATATTTCCCCTTACTCATCAAATTTTCAAATTGCGTTTGACGAGGATTATCAAGAACGTAACTCCCGGAGCAGCATCCACGAGGAACTAACAACATTGCGTATATAAACAAAAACGTCTTTCTTTGGCTCGCCGGTACATTTGGGCATGCCCGGTCTCCAGAAGACTCGGCGCAGCGGCAATCCGCCCAAATATGGAGCACTCTGGATGGCTGGACGCAGCCCGACCAACCAGACATCGCGGGCACCTACCGTCCGACGTCCAGCGAGATCGAGACATGTGGTTACGCTCTGATGGCCTACCTGATGTCTAACAACCTAGAAAGGGCAGTCCCACTGGCTCACTGGCTGGCGTGTCAAACTAACCGCTATGGCGGCTTCCTCTCCACTCAGGTATATATATACCGTTAGCAATTTTGAGTCTCAAATAGATATATGTATATGCGGTTATTTTACTATAATTGGAGCAGGCAAATAATTGCTTTGCTAGTTTTACTGTGTGTACAGCCAACGAAAACTCGACTCGCGGTTCATGCAGTAGGCCCCCTATGCGTAGTGAAGGCACAATCGGTAGAAGACAATGGAACAATTTCATACTATGGTCGTTAATATGGTATATATGGTTAATATGGTATATTATTAACGTCGTATTAATAACGACCATAGTGACCGTAGCGTCACAATGGGGGTGCGGAACGTATCGGGTGACACCATAAGAGGGGGTGGCGCTAAAATGTCTTACCGAATTTTCATTTTAACCACATGGAACTACGTAAATATAAATAAATTACGGCGGTGCGTATGATATTGTAATTTTAAGTTTGCTAGTAGTTTATGTCACTACTAATTTGCCATTACATTCAGTGATATACGGGAATCACGATTTACGAGTAACATTAGTACAAAAAACATTACTAAGGATTCTATATGGTCTGGTACGGGAGGAGGTCCATGGGGGTGACACCATGAGTTACCGCACCGTGTGACACCAACCATAGTAACGCCGCTGCATAGTGACACTAGCATCGTCCTGTTACATATTTTTTTATTACCAAAAGGGAACATAGACTGCGATAATGCATTCATATAAGGGGGCTTCATAATTCGGTTAGCAATTAATAAAGTCAGCTGGTGAGGGATTGATTGGCATACATAGACTGCAGGAACCAGAAGCAAACATAGGTACAAATAATGGGAACACAACTTGACAAAAATATAAATTATAATGGGAGTAGGCGAAATTGTAATATTGCCGATTCTGAGAGTAGACGAAATGAGAGCAGGCGAAATGGGACGTAGGCGAAATGGGACGTAGGCGAAATGTGTGTAGGCGAAATAGGAGTAGGCCAACTGGGATATTACCATTGCAGGACACCGTCGTAGCTTTGCAAGCTCTCACCGAGTTTGCCGAGTATGCACACAAACCAAGCATCAACCACACTGTGTCCATCGTCTCCACGACTCTCAACCTAAACGTGGTCGCTACTGTCAACGCCTCCACAGGAATGCTGCAGCAACGCCAGAAACTGCCGAGCATACCTACAAAACTACTGGTGACATCAACGGGTGATGGATGCGCGCTTATCCAGGTCAGTGGTCACGCGATATAAACCCAGAATGGCTTATATCGATAATAATGAAATCTGGTTAGATCAGACGAGGTTTTGTTGAGAGGACTCATCTTGTATTGGGGTCGTTGAATTGCATCCCCCCACTCATGGGTACGGATGCACCCAATTTGCCGATGGCTTGGTTTCTTTTCCTTTGGAACCGCTGCCCCTTATTGCCCCTGTGATAATGAAATACATGTAGTATAGGCACCTAGAAATCTTCAGAAGTGTGTCTCATTTTGTGAATTACTCCAAAAAACTGCTGTAAAAGAGTGCATTTGAATAAATCCTGAGATGAGGGGGTGTATTCTTGAAGAGTCCAGAGATAGGGGGTGTGTTTCTACCGAGTCCTGAGATAGGGGTAGAAAAAGAGACAAAAAGCCCGCGAGCAGGTGGGTAAAAAATAATGGTCCTTCCTGAGATAGGGGGTGTTTTTGAAGTCAGGGAACAAGCATAGGCGTCCACCTAATATGCCGAGTGAGGGGCTGGGAATTGCACACGGGTATAGGCTCACAGAAAAGTGTCACTCGGCGTTTTCGGCAGTGCTCTACCGAGGGCTGTGCGATACAAATAAAACGTGCAATCCGTGTATTTTTTTGACATCTTTACGATGTTCATTTACAGGCAAATATTCAATACAATGTACTACATGAATCTTCAACAAGTAGTGACACGGACGCGTTCAGTGTTCAAGTGCACGTGACGAAAAGCACGCGTCTCGACAATCCCGATGAACACCGACAGGACATCATTGTACATGTGTGTCTGAGGTGAGACAACAATCATAGATAAGCGACCTTACTGGAACCCTATACATTACAATACTTATCTGTTCTCACATTAGCAAAGCGCAAATGTTAAATTTTTTTGGTATAAAACAAAGATACTTTGCAAGGCGTAAACTTAACATTTACTCTACAGGGGGTGTTGTTATAGTACAACCATACGTATTTATGAGTACGGTGAGTCAAAAATATCATAAGTGTTGCAGGATATACTTTGCTTCAAATGTTACGGCATTTTAGAATTACGATGTCACAAATAGTTACGACGTTTCTATCAACCGCCTGTTGTTTAAAATATAAAATTTTGTTGGTGACAATCATGTTGCATTAAAATTTCGCAAAAAACAACAACAACGAGAGACATGATACGGCAACATGGCCATAACGGCATCCTTACTATAAAGAAGCTAATATTGTGTGTGTGTGTGTGTGTGTGTGTGTGGGTGTGTGTGTGTGTGTGTGTGTTTTTGACATCGTTTTTCAAGTTTGTCATCTAAGCCAAAAAACGGGAAAAACGGGAAAATATACTGGGCCCTGCAGCAGCAGCAAATACTGGCCCCTGCAGCAGCAAAGCAGCAGCAGCAGCAAATACTGGCCCTTGCTGCAGCGCGCCCCTGCAGCAAATACTGGCCCCTGCTGCAGCGCGCCCCTGCAGCAGCAAAGCAGCAGCAGCAGCAAATACTGGCCCCTGCTGCAGCGCGCCCCTGCAGCAGCAAAGCAGCAGCAGCAAATATTGGCCCCTGCTGCAGCGCGCCCCTTACCTGCAGCAGCGCGCCCATGCAGCAGCAAATACTGGCCCCTGCTGCAACAGGATTCAAGTGCAACGGGTATATCTGCTAGTAACAATAACATGAACAATAGTTCGATACTTTTTATGTTAAATACGTATCAATCACTATCATCAGATGGACAGCTCCAGGCCAGTCAGTCATTATAGTGGCGGATGTTACGTTACCCACTGGATACGAGGTGACTGGCGTACAGGATGCCACATTCTTACAGATGGAGAAGTATGAGTTGGAAGACAGAAAAATCTTTTTGTACTTCTCGCAGGTATTTCTTGTTGTTCTTATTGTCACACGTTTTACAGTGGCAGGTTCTATAATAACATTTCAAGTCGCGCGTGAAGTACCTATTAATATAGCAGAAATTTTTTTTTGTTCTAGTCTAACTACCAAATTATCAACTACATAACTGTATTATCACGGCCTAATTGCTCATTGTTGCCGTTTTAAAACCGAGTGTACATGGGCGTGTACAGGGGGGGGGGGTCCAGGGGGTCCGGACCCTCCCCCCTGCTCGCGCAGAAAACGCATCTGAGGGGGTCTAATTTCAAAAATTTTGAGATTCCCAGACGCTTCACGTGCTCGCAAGTTTGGGTTACGGTTAGACCCCCCTGGTCCAAATCCTGTACACGCCCCTGGTGTATGCTTTTTCCTTCTAATACGTACGCTGGTTAATCATAATAAGGATAGATGTATTTCCCTGGAAACAACTGGCATAGAGCTAGCCACAAATTGCCTTCTCACTTTTCAGTACGTGGCGTTTCTACAACTGTAAAAGTCGTAGAGCCTGGTCGGGCTAGCATAGAGCAAATCTCGGGTCAATTAGAAATTGACTGAAGTTCATACGTCCGTGCAATGAATAAATGATCCGAAACGACACTTTAAATTACCGGCTACGAGGAAACGGTGTAACTTATCTACAAACAATTACCCTGATTGCAGATTCCGTCGAACGACTCCGCCTGTGTCTCAGTGTTGATGCAACAGAAGCTGGTCGTCGAACATCAGCAGACGATACCAGTGACAGTGTATACATACTACGAACCTTTGCGCCAAACGACAGTCTTCTACAGCATGGACAGCCATTCCACACGTAAGCCAGCCAGTGTGCGGGTTTGCTGGACGGCCATGTAGTCATGTTGTTTAGCACTAGGTGTAATAATACGCACAGCTAGTTTACTATCGTGTTTATAAAAACATTATTCCAGATGCAACAGGTGGAGAGCCCACTGCAGCTGAAGAATCCACAGCAGTAGCACCAGAAGCATTAGATGAATCAACTGATGCAGTACTTGAAACAGCAAATGAATCAACAGGACACAAAGTAGAAGAGAGAAATAAATCAACAGAGGCAGCATCGAAATTAAACGAATCCACGGAGGTCACAGTGGAAGCAGGAGGTGAATCAAGAGTTGAACAACTGCATACAGTAGTTCCATCAGCAGGATTAGAACTGGAAACAGCAGACGAATCAACAGAGGTAGCAACAAACGCGGTTGAGGGTAGCAATGACAATGAAACAATCCTGATTGATCCATGGGATGTATCCCCAAAGAGCTCCCTACCTGATGTTTTCGCAGCAATCATCCAACTCCAGAAGAATCCAGGTAAGTAACACACTCAAACCCGAATACAAAGCTGAGCAGGTATAAACAGTTTAAACATTTAAACTCTGTCTATTGAAATCAAATATGCAATCAAAATGATAAAATAAAACCAGGAATACAATTCAGAACCAAAGCTGTTGGGTGGTAATTTGGCTGTCACCTATTTGGATAAAAATAAACGATCAAAGCAGATGAAGGCAGACGATTTACTTGTTTCTTATTCTCCATCGTATAAAGACTAGCAATTTTATTACAAATGTATAGTATGTCTATAAATACATGCTACTTGATTTAATGAGACACGCTTTTCCATCACATCTTTACGTGTTCTTTTAGTATATGTATCTCTATTATATAGATGACTCCAAGACCTATAAGGAGTTTCTGGACATTCTAAAAGAAAATACAGCAAGCGAGCCTTTCACAGAGCTTGATTTGCCACCAAATACCCTCAACACCATTGACTTAGATCACGCGTATGCAGGCAACACAGGTAATAATTCTATAGCTAGCGTGGATGATAAGGCAGTAAGTACCCCAGGTAATGAAATTAAAGGCAGCACACTGAATAATGATGCAGGCCGTAACATAGGCGACGAAGATGCAGGCAGCAGTAGTGTACAGAGAGCTATCATACATAGAGACGAGTCAAATAATATGAATATTGAAAAGCCAGCTAGCACAGGTCATGAGCAGGCAGGCAGTATAGGTCTTGCACACACGGTAGCTGCGCAGAACACAGAGCTCAAACAGGAACGTGACCATATGTCTCTTACTGAGAACAGCACCAAGAGCATGCAAATGAACTGTAGCCATGATGAAGATGAACAGGGTAGAAACATTCGACAGAGAAATGACTCGACTATCAACTTGGCAAACACAACTGGCGACCAAATAGAAGGAGCTGAGAACGTAATTAACAAAGAATTAGACAATGACAGGATTTCCCAGCCAGTACATACTGCAGTTGCAGAGGAAGAATACCTACTCACAACTACTGTAGATGATCAAGTGTCAACCCAAAATATTACCGACACGGATGGAGACATTCCACCCACAAGCAATGCCCTTATAGAGGATGAAGTGCTGCGCAATGATAACACTCTAGCTACCAGTCAAGAAGACATAGATAACTCTGTGAATGATACGGAAAAGAATTAGCTTACAGTCACTTCTATATATTTATTTGACGTGGTTGTTTGTTAAAATGCAATTTATATGTGAGTGACACCAATGTGATTAAAGCTATCCAGTAAAAATCTGGGCTTGGTAAACAAATGTACGCTGCAATCAAAATAAAATAATAAAGTAATGACCAGTATATCAAAATGTTCAAAAATATCAATGGAAATATTTTCATTTTATAAAGGTAATCCTTGTGCTGCAGTCATGTACAACTGTTTTGAATATTCAACAGGAAATTTAAAAACAATTCTTTGGCTAAAACATAATAAAATAAATATAAAAATCATTATTTAATCCCATATATTAGACTTCATTTAATTCTAACTGGCTGACAACTTGATGTGAATAATTTTATGTAACACAAATAAGGTTACTTTTGATTTGTACTATTGAAGTAATAATACAAAATACCCCACTGAAATGAGCCTATAATCTTTGAGTGATAAAGTATATTATATTGTGAGGTGATTATATTTAATTCTACATGTCACAATATGTTAGTTGTTATCTTGATTTTATGTTCTGCCATATCAATTATTACACAAACACCTGTTTATTGTTGTTTAACACACACACACATACAAACACACATACAAACACACACACACACACACACACACACACATATATATATATATATATATATATATCTGTGTATATCAATATTTCATTTATGAACTAAACGTTTCTTTTATTCCCCATATTATTTCCCATAGTGGTCCTAAGAATGAATTGTGTTACCTATAAGTACATAAATACTCTCACTCATTACTGTCACAATATAACTTACAATCACTATATAAAGAAAACACAGTCAAATTTTTGACAGACAATTAATTTACGGTTTCAATGCAATAAATAAAAACGCTTATTTTCATGATGATCATATATATGCTTGAGCACTTCTTACTCATATTCTGCATTGAATGATTAGATAAATTTCCATCACATTTGTTTTTATCACCCACGCCACCAGAGTCAATAATCTACAAGGTGTAACAAACTCGGTACGTATGCAGGTATTTTTTCTGCACTCCCATGCCCATAATTTTTAGTATATTATCAACAAGTCAACAGTAGATCTCACAGATTTTCAATTGTTTATAGGTATGCCATACACTATATAGACTTTACTAAACACACACGCTTCTTCCGCTGGGCACCATGTATATAATAGATTAGTGTTGCCTTAAATTTGTCGTTTTGAGAATAACTAACTACTGTACAAGGAACATACAGATTTGGCACAGGAATACCAGTAACTTAGCTTCTGTATCTTTGAGTTATCCACTGCCTCTACACTCACAACTGCGTCCTTGTCGTGGTAATACTGACAATTTGTTTATCAGACTTGGAGAACACAAGGGACAAGAGATGTACATGCCTATACTGATAACTACAATCCTAATTTAGATATTTATCACTTACATGCTGATAAGGGGACAGATGTACCAAATTCTCATGTTATCAATGTTATGTGAGAGCTCGTTTTGCTATCAGCCGTCTCTCCAGCTCTTGTTCCTTTTTGCGTTGCTGCTCTTTCTGCAATCTATCCTTTTCTTTCATCTGCTGTAGTTTTGTGACTCGCTTCTGTGTAGAACAAACATGTTCATGGTAGTGTAAAAAGCTAGTGTAATGTTTGTTTTATGAAACTTATTTTAACCTTGCTTTATTCTTGACATAATTCAGATGGTGCTACTCGCTTTCTTCAAATTCCGTAGTATTGTTTCGATTATCAGAATGAGATTCTGAATCCGCTTCCTCATCAACTGATAATGTATCATGGTCTGCATGGTAGTACTGGGCCCTTCACAGCTGTCTGCAAGGCTTGGAACATCTTCTGCCTCTAGCAGTATTTTTCTCCCAGACATCAAATGCAGATTCTGCATTATATTCTGATACACTCCCAGTATGAATGCTTATTTTCATAAGAATATTGTAAATATAAATGTAGGTTGTAATCGCTAACATGGCTGAAACCACCGGCTCGAAGGGCCAGTGTTTTGCCAATGTTACTGGCCCTCCAAAAAATTTGCCAGCATATGCCGGTGGGCCGGTGCTAATTTCGCGCTGTGGCTTCTGGTATACATTTCAGATGTGCAATGTCACATAAGTACCCGCTATGTAGTAACTGTAATAAGTAACACAGTACTACTGTATTATGAAACCCGCATATTTTAAAGAACCATTTTAATTTCTCAACAGGTCATTCAAATTCATTGGTTTTTATTAATAAAAATGCGCCAATCACTATAAGGCCTACCTTCACTTTGGTAGTTTTCTCATGAATTTCAACCATTTCCTTCTTTATCTTTACTAGTTTGTTCTGATATAGCCTTGTTCTGACCATCTAAATTGAACAATTATAAACCAATACTAAAGCTGTCAACCTGGAAACAGATGAATCAATGGAACCCAAATTTTTTGGCTACTATAGTTAATACTAAAATTCAAAGTAGCAGCGAGAAAGTATTGCCAATCTCTATCACATTTTATATCAGCATGATACTGATAATTAAGGGTAGAGTATAGAATTCTGAATAACTCTGCGACCTGCAAATTCATCCAGACACATTATAGCATTTAATATATGTTAATGACCACATGCACAATACCAAATTTTCCAACTGTTGTGCAACTTCCAAGTCTTTGAACTTGGTATTCTCCTCTTGAACACCTTCTTGCAAAATTATTTGATTTTGCCTGAAAATAGTGATAAAACACAAACTGACTTAATTTTATTAGCTTGACCCAGTGTGCTTATATAGGCATGTTTACATATATCATAAACCTTGTACCCTCACATGCATAAATTGATATACAATTTAAAGTTCCAGGGACTGTACTGAAGAAAAAGAAATCAAGGTTGATCAAATTAATAGATCAGGAAAAACACTCTTTCGGGAGTAAAAATTAAATAAATAAAAACAAGAAAAAATTACAGTTCGTTGATTTATCAGATACATACACAAATGACTGAACAGCATTACTAGATATCGACTGCCCCAGATGGATATATAGATACGGATGTATAGAAAGTTTTTTTTTAGATAAGATCACACTCTGCTATCGATATATAGGCTGTCCACAACAATCTCGCTTCTGATTGATTGTAACTACTGATATCCTCCTGATATCTTATATATACAGTAGATATCTATGATAGATCCTGTATATATATAGAATATCTACGGCCATCACTAAGGCTGCCGTTAATCACCAATGTGGCACTATGGATAAGTAATTAATATAGACTACATTTTTTTCACTGATCTCAATCACTATTTATTACATTCGCTACTTTAAACTAGAGTAAAACATAAATAACATACCTGATTTCTAGAATGGCAGATCTGTACTTGTCAATTTCAAGTTTTTCGCACATATCTAGAAACCCACCAGTCAACTTAGTAACATAATCCGGGATTGGGTTAAGTCCTTCATTGTCGACTTGGTTTACTCCATGCACCATTTCACCTACTCTTGACAGCTTCTCTAGGCATTGTTCTCTCAATACTCTACTGGTGCTTGTCTGTGGAGAAGGCAAGTCACTCCCTGATTCACTATCGATTCTTCTATTTTCATGAAATGCATCCCCTGTCTCTTTATTTGAAAATGCTTCACTCCTATTCAGTTCCTGTTTATTCAACATGGTAGACTCCTGTTCAGCATTATTTATGTTAGAACAAACTGTATCTATACTTGTATCATACAGCTGTGATTTAGCATCACTTTGTGAAACACACACTTGTTGAATATGCTGTGGGGTAGATTCACACGATTGTGGAAGAATCTGTAATTGCTCCCGCAATGGCATAATTTATCCTTGTCACTTCGCAGATGTTCAATGTTTTCTTTCATTCCTGTAAATGTACATGCAAATACATTTGTCAATAGTAAAGCATTAATAACAATAATGTGATAAAAAGACACTGTATTTGCCTTTCCTGCTATTGCTTGACTTTTAGCCTAGCTATATTTTCACGATCTAATGAACGATTTTTCCAACTAACTATTTATCAAATGAAATTTGTCATTAAAGTATAAATAACACGCTCACTCCACGGGTAGTAAACGATATAATTTTGTTCATTATAATAATGTCATACTCATAGTAATGGCATCACATTATTCATTTGTAATGACTGTATTACGTACTAGTATTATAAAGATCTACATTATAATGGCAGGGTTTCTTCGAGGGGAAATTAGACAAAGGAGGCAGTGAAAAACATACACGGGGGCTCGGGGCGATTTAGCCCCCGAAATGCCAAAAAGAGCCCCGGAAATGCCAAAAAGAGCCCCCGGAAATTTGCATAGAGTTAAAGGCAAACCAAATTTTAGAGTGCTATTTTCATGCACCTTGAAAAGTAGCCCCAGAAAAATAAATTATATTTTTTTCCCTGAAAGGAGGGAATGGCTAGTTTGGGGAAAAACGCGCAGGATGGATTCAAAGACATACCATAAGCACACATGCAGATGCTGCAGGCAGATACAGGGGGAGAGAGGGAGGGGGTTGTGGGGGGTCTGCCCCAGCAAAATTTAAAAAATGTGAATGTCTTAATTATACTGCATTTGAGGCACCCTGAAAATAAAATGACATTATTTTGACAACGGCGGGTAAATACAGGAACATTTTCACAATGTCGATGTTAAATTTGACAACGGAGGTGTGCCAGTGTGCCTCTTATGTATAAGAAACCCTGCAATGGCACCATTTAATCACTGGCAACTGAGTCAAGTGCGCCCCACCCCATCACACTCATGCTACAGCACACACATGTATTATCAAAATGTAGATCTACCATTGCAACCCATTCTCTCCCGCTCTCTGTACTGTAGCGGAGGCGAAACCTTCGCTGAAGGGGCTATAGCCTACAGTACAGTGAGTGAGCTAGTCCAAGTTTCCTCTGACCAATAAATTCAGGGGTCGAAATTAGCGGTATCCCGATATCCGCGGGATAATAGATTCTTGTGTTGGATACCAGATTTCAATGCTTGGCTGTTGTTGTTGACGTTGTGACATTAATTTTGTGTGGGCTACACCGACTCCGACTCCGAGCCATGCACGGCATACACTGATACAGGGCTACATCATGGGTTGAGCCATTAAAGCCGCAGTATGCGCATCCAAACGCTAATTTCTCCAGTACTAGACTAGAAAATTTATTCTTCGTGTCATGCATAATCACACTACCTTATGACAAAATAAACTCTAGACTCTAGTTCCTCCCATTTCACTGCGCGTTTGCTTAAAACCCACAAGAAAGAGGTGAGAAAACTGGCATTCTGGCGCAAACGCCGACTGTTTGCCAAACAATTTAGCCTCGAAGTGGTGAGGTGACGTCACATGTTTTTATCTTTGGTACACCCGTACCGCTGCACCGCAGCACCGCTGTGCGGTTGCTTGGCAGGGCAACGCGAAAGTGTCAACAACATCGGAGAATTTGAACAACATTGGAGGTATTTTCAAATACCTTTTATAAGACAACACGCCGGCGCAGTGAAATGGGAGGAACTAGAGTTTATTTTGTCATAAGGTACCGGTAGTGTGATTATGCATGACGACGTGGATATTCGTCCGAGCATCGGACACAGGTCTGTTCGTATGCGCTATTCGTCCGAGCAGCGTACCGCGCCGCAGGCGCAAATAAAGATGTTCCATACTGCAGTCCTCCAACCCGAAGCGATCAGGGCAGGACACAGGCTCCTACTAGCAATAATAAGGGGCCAAACAGGCATTGGGTCTGCTGCGGCAGTTGGTTAACTGCTCTGGAGATGCAGGCTTGTATGCCATTAGCCAGATGTAGAGTTCATCTGTTTGTCTGATTGAGCGACAAAAGACTAATATTTTTTTTGACTTGACGCCCATCTCTTTAATGTGATTTAGTAGCCACATTAGCTCTATTTCGTACTTTTCTGTCGACCGCTGCACATGAAGATATATGTTGGGCCTGAAAGTAAACAATGCAGACAGTCAGATGAATAGATGTTTCTAGTTGATAAAAAAGCCCGATCACTTTTTAAACAAAAAGAGACACCCTAAATAATTATTGTTGTTTATTGTTAAAACCTTTTGCTTTCACATAAAAACCGCAAATTATGTGCATATATATACATTTACCTATCTGGAACCAATGCAAGCATGTGCATATCGGGAGGAAGAGCAAGAACTTTCCTCAAATCCTCCAGCACTTCCTGCGTCGCAGTTGCAGTCAATATCAATAATGGTGAATCGTCAAAAAAGCTGATGAGATGTGTCACCTTTCGGTACTCTGGCCTGAAATCAGGCCCCTGTAAAGAGAAGTTGTGACAATTTTAGAATAAATATTACAATATAAAAAATATAATAATTAGTGCTGAGATGCTGATTGTTCTATTAAACAATTTATAACGACTGATAGACAGATAATGTTAGTTGACATGAAAGGTGGTGTCAGTTGTATATATGTTTGTGTAACAATACTATAGGATTGTGTGACACATACTGCATTATAAATATAGAATAAATGTGGAACACATGCATATTTACCATGTTGATATGCAATGAGCTTCGTCAAAGCACAGAAGGCACACCTGTGACTTGATAGCCAGAAGCATGTCGAGCCAAACTGGCTTCATTATGGACTCAGGGGAGGCCAACACTACATCAACGTCTCCAGATTGTATTGCTATTGTTAATGAACAGACATTGGCAAGTTATTTTGGTTATAGTAACATTTGTCGATATAATCAAGTAAAAGTGTATTGAAATTCATTTCTGAAATTCTTAGCATGTGAACCATGATACTTTCGGTGGCAACTCTTTCCCCAAATAGTAGATGCATATGCAGCAATGTACAAAGAACCTTCTATGTCAGTTGATTTCAAACCCTGCATGAGGCAGGCACACTTGATGTTATGCTTGAGCATATCTCGCTGCTGGTCCAGCATCAACGACCGTAATGGCGATATAACAATCACTGTTTTCTTCTTGCCAGATATCTAAACAAATTCTTTAATAAATATTGAGGTGTGTAACAAAGAAACAACATTCTTGTCATATTTTTACTGCAAAAGAATTGTGAAAAAATTCCCCCCCCTTCAGTTTTTTTTTTAATCACTTATAGAATTTAGTTATTTTAATTACAATAACTAAATTCCATAACTGATTAACTTAGATTCAGTATCAGTATCAGTGATTTCATTAACTTAAAATTACAATGTAATTACAGACAGTATGCAAATAAGCAACAACACAACATTAGTTAAACGTTGGAGCACTTTTACATAATAATAATAAATATATTTATATAAAATACATATTGCAATATAATACATAGCTAATAGTTAATAGGAATGAAACAGAGAGTAATAGTTTTGCGTTATTACTATATGGTTTTTGGCATCCAAAACCCCGTATCTCAAATTTCCCGCCAAAATTGCACGTGCTGTGAATCTGAAAAGTGCTACCTTTTCCATCATCAACTGGGAAGAAGCTAAATAGTATGCTTTTCCCAAAGCCCGTCGGCAGCAATCCGTACACACTAATTCCTTCTTTTAATCTGTCCAGGCATTCGGCTTGCTGTGGCTTCAGATCAAAATTGTAATTAAATTCGTTCCTCATAGCTCTAAACATGTCTGCTGCCATTTTCGGTTTTTGTGCATGGAAGTAAGATGTGTAAGGATGAAAAATATATATAACAAGAGACAAGATATTATGTTGACATGATGCTGTTTATTTAGCTATATTTTCAGAAATAAACAATTATGTAGAAAACAAAACTAGACGCTTCTAGCCAGCCAAGCAATATATTATGGGGCTAACTGTTCTGGCGCTACTGCAACGCACCGGAAGAGACGACATTTCTCACCGGCCAATGAAAGCATCGCTGTGACGTTGTCGCGGTGCGGTTCAATTCGATTGGCAGTTTTGACCGTTTTGTGTGTAGCGAGTTTGCGTGGTTTTTATGTCGTGATGTTTTAATAAAATAAACGTGATTAAAGAGGAGAAATACTGGCATGACAAGTATTTGTAATGTAGGTAAGATTGTTAATAAAGCGACGGCTTTAGGTATTTCTTTCTGATTTTTTATGTAACACGGCCGTAAATAGTAAAAAAGGTTGTCGTGATTTTGCATGTTGGAATTCACAGGTTTTTGTCTACTGGAAAGCCTATTGGGCCCTAAAATACACCAGAATATAAAAATTTTAGGGCAGCAATTTTATTGTCTATACGGTACAGTGTACGCGGGCTATACGAAACAGGAACACGACAATCGACATAAATGCAAAGAATAAATTGACATATATACAAAGTAATTGCTGTAAAATTAAAAAAGACCTCACAAATAAGTCTCAACACCTAAAACCTTTAAGCACGGTAGCCAAACACCTTAGTGCTTACCTTTTCTCTGGCAATATGTAACCTGGTATGATACAGGCGGTATGCGTTTCGCTTCACTACACTATCTAGCCGCCTGTACGCCCAGTCAACGCTGGCGTTTCGCAAGCCTCAGTGTATCGATACAGGGAGGAGCAACTTGATATAACTGGAGAAAGACGTCAGGCAAAAGCCTGCTCGCTGATCTGGCTGATTGCCTTATCAGCTTCTCTGATTGGGCGCAGAAACGATTTCGTGTTTACGCGTTGGCGGCTGGAGAGGCAAGGTGGTACAGGCGGTGAAGTGTAGTGAAAGCGGAACCGGAACCGCTGCTATCCATAGCAGGTTAGCAATACTGCAATGGTCGATGCCTCGATGCAAACTCCACGACAGATGGCGCTCTCGCTCTGGCTCGGTATTGGTTGATCGGCGATGGGCGATGTGTTGTATGTTTAAGTACGAGTTATGCAACCAGGGCATTTTTAATTCAGGTGATTTAGCCACTTCGGTTTGTTCAGTTGTCCATTTCATTCTAATAGTATAATTGTTTATTACTATATAATATATTGTATTATGCTTGGAGCTTTGCAGGCCGGCACAAAATGCGCATCCCAAAACGCACTAAACTTTTCCCAGCCCTAGACTAGCAAATACAGTAAAAAAACCCGGCGTATAGCCCATGAGTTTTAAGAGGAACATGTTAGGGCTAAAACTGATTTCCCAATTTAGACGCCGGCTTTTACATAAGAACTCCTGTTTAGGCTACAGATTTTAAAGTAGGTTCTTAATTTTCCATGGTTTTTTCCATTTTTCTTCTCCTCACATTTTTTGGCATGTTGTTTATTTCCTTGGATACATACTGTATATACCAGTATGTAAGCCCTGACAAACTTACACATGTAGCCCATCATGGGTATTAAGTTTTAGCAAAAAATTGCAGTCCTTGTAAGAAAATTTTTACCCACAATTTGAATCAAGTAAGCTTATACATACTTAAAAATAGAAATATAAGACCTATGTTAAGAACCCTTTTGAGGGCCTAAATTTCAGTTAGTCAGCATTTATATAAGAGACCTATTGAGCTAACGTTGGAAAACATCTATGTTCTTATACGCCGGGTTTTACTGTACTTCGTGTCATCCGCATAGGACGTGTGATATTTCGTCCGAGGCATCGGCACGTGCTGTTCGTAGCGCTAATTCGTGCCCGAGGCAACTCCTCAAAATCTCAAAGCCTACCTGAATTGATGTTAAAACCAGACCTCGGTTTTGCTTCCTAGTTATACCAAGTTTATATAGGCGAATGATAAGTAGCGAAACACTACCTATGATGGTGTATAACCAACATACGCAATCGGCATCACGCATGTGATGCAGGGTGTCACGAGCCGTAGGCAGTAAGGCGCCTGCGGTAGCAAATGCAAGGCGAAAAGCCCTAAAGGGCAAAATATAAGCCTAATATAATATAATATAATAACAATTTAGAGGTCTAGATTTTAAAATTGGCTGAGGGAAACCCCCCAGACCCCATTTACACTTCCTTCTCCGGCACTCCACGAGGCCG